>NC_143224.1:12719499-13019499 GCF_030267445.1 Bombyx mandarina | reverse complement strand
GCCTATTTCTGCCGTAAAGCAGTAATGCGTTTCGGCTTGAAGGGCGGGGCAGCCGTTGTAACTATACTTGAGACCTTAGAACTGATATCTCAAGGTGGGTGGCGCATTTACGTTGTAGCTGTCTATGGACTCCAGTAACCACTCTTAACATGAGGTGGGCTGTGAGCTCGTCCACCCATCTAAGCAATAAATAAATAAATAATAAATTACCGTACACATACTATTAACATTAGGTATAAAATTAAGTGAATGTATTAAGAAGGCGTCAATGGATTATGAGCAGCCGAGAGAATCGTCCGCGACTTATAATTTAACGACATTAATAATTTATAAACTTATGTCACGACAACGTAATCGTTCTCATTTAAGTTTGGTTTTACCGTTATTTGGAATTATTTTTTAATGTTATGATATTACATGGATAAGTAATTTTGCTCGATCTCCGCTTATTTATCTAAAACATGAAAAATCAAAACCCTGATTCTTCGGGGAAGCTCCCAATATATTCCAAAGTCTAACTTTGATAGTGTTTCGAGAACGATCTCATTAACCGCTAATATCCGGAGGATTTGCTCAAAAATATTGATTAACAACTATAACCTCAATGATGGCAGCGGCTTGGCTGTTTTTTAATTATTGCTTAGGCGGGTTTACGAGATCACAGCCCACCTGGTGTTCAGTGATTACTGAATCTGTACTGATCTATAACGTAAATGCACCACCCACCTTGAGATATTAAGTTCTAAGGCTCAAGTATAGTAACAACGGCTGCCCCACCTTTCAAACCGAAACGCATTACTGCTTCACGCCAGAAATAGGCAGGGCGGTGGTACCTACCCGTGCAGACTCACAAGACGTCCTACCACCAGTAAAAATTGTGTGCCCTTAATATTGCCGACGTCCATGAGTGAGTCTGCCTACAAAAGCAATAAATAAAAACTTCTAGAACAAATAAATACCAATTGTAACCAAATAATTAGCACTAAATATCCGTGAAGAGTTTCTGTTGATTGATGTGGAAATTGTCGAGTGTTGAGTCCATCGACACCCAGGCAGACACTAAGTGCTTGCGAAACTTATAATGTTCAGATTCGACATCGGCATATTAAGAAATATTTAAGCAACGATAGAAGATTCGACTTTAATAGAATCTCTTGTAATGAAATGATCGATTCTTGACAGTATCGGATGTAAGAACCGAGGCCAAAATGTAATAAAACAAATGTCGACGTGGAAACGCGCAATATTAAATTAACTGAGAAGTTTTTTTGATGGAAATATAAACTAACTATAAACGTGCGAAACTAATAATTTTGCTGCTTTATAAATTTTATTGTTAGAGAGGTTTATGCGGTTACATGATTTTCTTCAATTCTTCATCTTTTAGCGGTAATTTTATTACCGTCACAGAATATACACATTTTATTGCAGTGGTCTCAATTGAGGGTTTATTTATTTGCAATCTTTTGAAATATCGTAACTAGTTGGTGTTACCACTTAGTAAACAAAATAAAAAACGATACTAATTACGCAGAATATAATTTAAAATTAAATGAGTTTTGTTTTAGTTCGTATTTAAAAAAATATTTCAACCGGGAACTAATACATTTTAAAAAACTACCGGACAGTCCTATAACAGTTCAAAATTTTTTGTAAGGCTTATTACGTTCACAAACTTTGTTTATTATGCACCCAAAGTTAGTCTATCCGTTTGCTAGTCAAAGTATTCAATCTTATATAAACAACAAAAATATATTAAATTACTTTTGTTCCTACAACAAGTCAAAACTGACTGTTTAATGAAATTTTTTGATTGTTTGCTATATTACTTAAATTCGAGACACGTGATAAATATTATACTTTTATGGCACCAATTCAAATTTAATGAGATTCTAAATTCCTGTTTCATTAATAGCTGTTTTTAAAGACTTCAAAAAAGAAGGAGGTTCTCAATTCGACTGTATTTTTTTATGTTTGTTACCTCAGAACTTTTGACTGGTTGAACCGATTTTTTATTATATGCTTTATTTATAACCTTTGTATTAGCGAGAGCTGATCCACTTGATGGTGAGTGGTCACCGTCGCTCACGGACGTCTAGCTCACGTTGAAGCTGACTAGCTTGGACATAGGGGCAGCCCTAACAAAGCTGCTAGGACATCTAAGCAGCTGTTTACTGCTAAAACTAACGAGCCATGAATTAAGGACTATTTTCGAATATTTTGCATAATTAATAATTTGCATTCTCATTGCATTCGCATTAATAACTTGCCCATCATCAAACACACTGAAATATACTTTAAAAAAATAATTATTCAACTCGATGTGGTATTCATAACGTAATACGAAAACCGTTTTTGATTAAAATTGTGTTAATTAATATTCTTTATAGTGTACAGAGATAAGATGGTAAGAGAGTTTTAACCAAGAATGTGGAAGGCTTTAGAGGAAGAGGTAGACCCAAGAAGAAATGGATGGATTGCGTGAAAGACGATATGTGTAAGAGGGGAGTGAGCGAAGAAATGGTATATGATAGAGGAGTATGGAAGGAGAAAACATGTTGCGCCGACCCCAGGTGACTTGAAGAAGGGCAAGATAATGATGAGTATACAGAGATATTACAAAAAGAGCAAAATCTGTAGAAAAGGTATGTATTATCTATATATTAATACGTGAAGCAAAAATTTTGTATCCCTTTTTACGAAAATTGCGCGGACGAAGGAGTATGAAATTTTCCACACTTATAGATAATATAGAGAAGAAGTGCACAATTCTAATATTTTTTTCAAATAATGCATAAAAGAAATATTAAATCAATAAAGAAAACATTACACACACTACACACCATGTATTTGACGCACACACGCATGCATACTATTTATTGTCAAACTTTTGTTCTTGACGTCTGTTGTCAAATTGAGAATAGATTAAATATTGTTGGTCTTTGTTAATATTTTTTATAGTGCAGTCTTGGCGAAATTTGTGATTATAGAAGTATAAAATACAATCATAATAGTGTACAAACTTAAAATTCCAATTAATTATAGTCGAATTTCGACTACTGCGGGACCTCTAGTATATTTCATTGTGTCAGACACGTTATGTCAGTGTTTGAACAGAATACAAACGCAACAGAGTGTGTACTGAGTTGTACTGAGCTCCGACCGTATTTATACTAAACTTACGATGTCCTGCTACACTATAATGTGGAAGAAGTCATCTTATAAATTGACCCACCGTTTATTGGGTTCTTTTAGAATTTGCAACCGTCATCATGAACAACCTCCGCGGCCCTAGCGACCCGACCGACGGACGGACCGATGTTATTATTACATTATTTATTTTCTACCTCAAAATATATATTTTTTCGTAGTTTCAGAAGGTTGCCACAGCGTAATCTAATTAATTTATTAAAAATGGGAAACAAGGGAAGTCCTTTGATTAAACTAAACGCAACCAACGCTTCCTCTTTAGGTTGATTTAATCAAATCACTGTTAATGAATCGTGATACCCTAGAAAATATTTTTTTTTAATATTTGTAAATATTTTCACATTCATACGTAGACAACGCAAAAGCAACACATTACGTAAAATAATTCATCGTATTTCTACGGACTAACAAGTATAAGTATTTGCAAATGCTTCATTAACTTGCGTAATTAATTGCAAGCCACAAGAAAAACTACACCGAAGCCCCGAAAACAATGATGTTTCAGAGAGATATCGATCCCGACCAGAACGCTAATACCAAACTCGCGGGGTAGTAGCCAGGCAGCACCACGAATCCACTTCAAGATCGGAAACAGCAGTTTTAGCAGTAGGCAGCGGCTTGGCTCTGCCCCTGACATTGCTAAAGTCCATGGGCGACGGTAACCACTCATCGTAAGGTGGGCCGTATGCTTGTCTGCCTACAAAGAGATTTAAAAAAAAAAAACTCATTAACTCAAAATTTTCACTCTTTAAGAAACAGACTAAGCACCACTGAGTGACACATAACTATTAGTTACATATATGTTTTGACGTCAAATGATCTTTGGTCTTAATGCTTCGCGCTTCGTCACCTTGAAGTCCAAGGTCCTCTTACAAGTGTTGTAACAAGCGTTCAATTACTTTAAGACACTCCTTGAGAAATGTTCTAACACAAATTTATTAGTAATTAAGAATTCATTAGTGTACATTTCATTGTAAGTAATTACGTATTACGTTATTAAATGATTCAAGTGACAATTGAGTATAACATATACATTATTTAAAAAGCATTTGTGTATCTTTAAAATAGTTTTCGGTAATAAACACGAGATTCAACCTTAGATGTTTGTTAATTTTTATTATGATTTTATTTGTATAATAACACGAGTCGTGAGGTGACACCTATTAGTACCGACACCACGTCCTGCCTATTCGTGTTGCGCAGAAACCACATTCCACCTAGAGCTTTGTAGTTACGGAGTATTTTTTTTTTTGCTTAGATGGGTGGACGCCCACCTGGTGTTAAGTGGTTACTGGAGCCCATAGACATCTACAACGTAAATGCGCCACTCACCTTGAGATATAAGTTCTAAGTTCTCAGTATAGTTATAACGGCTGCCCCACCCTTGAAGCCGAAACGAATTACTGCTTCACGGCAGAAATAGGCGGGGTGGTAGTAGTACCTACCCGTGCGGACTCATAAGAGGTCCTACCACCAGTGATTACGCAAATTATAATTTTGGGGGTTTTGATTCTTATTACACGATGTTATTCCTTCACTTTGGAAGTAAATCGTGAACATTTGTTAAGTATGTGTAATTGGTACTCGCCTGCGGGATTCGAACACCGGTGCATCACTACAACGAATGCACCGAACGTCTTATCCTTTAGGCTACGACGACTTCTCACTTCTCTATACATCACATTTCTAGGTAAATCCATAAGGTAACATAAAACGACCCACCTCTAAACGTGACGATAAATCCTACGACTTCGTACCAACCAGCACACGAAATACAAAACTACTTCGCAATAGAAATAGACAGTATGAGTATCCAAATATAACGGCTCGCATTAACATCAACAAATTAATATGTATAAATAAACTCATTAAGCATAGCCCTATTCTAATTGAAACTCTAGCGTCTTAGAACTTAGGACCGAGGTCAACTCACAATATCCACAAATCAGAAACATATACACAACACTTCACAAACTAAATAAATATTATGTAAATAACGTACCTATAATATAAATTCACTGCACACAGCACTTTCTCGTTTCGCGTCGACCCTACCACTGCAATGCGCTGTTCGTAACTCGATCCGTTCCACTCCTACTTAGCCATCGCATCAAGGATGTCGCATCGGTGGCTCGACATTCATACGTACACTAAGCGGTATTATAACAAATGCTGTTCCGAGACTGCCACTACTAAATACATTATTCATGTGGTAGGACCTCTTGTGAGTCCGCGCGGATAGGTACCACCACCCTGTCTATTTCAGCCGTGAAGCAGTAATGCGTTTCGGTTTGAAGGGCGGGGCAGCCGTTGTAACTATACCTGAGACCTTAGAACTTATATCTCAAGGTGGGTGGCGCGTTTATGTGGTAGATGTATATGGGCTCCAGTAACCACTTAACACCAGGTGGGCTGTGAGCTCGTCCACCTATCTAAGCAAACAAAAAAACAAAACATTAATATCGTAGACAGATCTGGAAGGGTAGAAGTCTTGATTTTGTTCTCTACAAGTTGCCTAGAAGTAAAGAACACATTAGTACCCGAATAAGTATCCAATACTTTTATAACACAGGTTTTCCTAGCATAAAAGTCAGGGAATATTGTTATTGTGTACCTCGTAAAAAAGCCATGTAGACTATTGTACTAGTGTCATAAAATTTTGTACGTGTTTATATTTTAAGAGGCTTGAATAAAATATTATTATTATTCTATATTTATTTAAAATCTTATTAATTACATAATATTTTTTAAAAAAGGTAATAAAAATACAATTGTTAAAAACACTATATAAATTATAAAAAAATAAACACTATATAAACACTATATACTTATTAATTATTTATTATTATTATAGTTCATTATAACTCAAGGAGCAGTAGTAACTCAAGGATGCCGCAGCCACACTACCCTAGTGAAACTTCGTGAGGGCGGGTGGTGGTTACAATGTAAACAACTTGTTGCCTGCTAGTTTGCTCATCTATGCCAAGTAAGGAAACTTAATTATAGGTTTATAATGTGTGGGGATGTTTCACGTATTTATTGCGTACTAGCTGACTCAGCAGACTTCGTAGTGCCTCAATCGATAAATAAAAGACCTAAACTTTTGTATAAAATAAACTTAAAACAAACAAAAGGAATCCGTCCGACGGGGGATAAATCATAGGAAAAACAAATTGTTATTTTTATTTAATTTCGAGCATTTTCATATTTGTCTACCTTTTAAACCTTCTCTGGACTTCCACAAATAATTCAAGACCAAAATTAGTCAAATCGGCCCAGCCGTTCTCGAGTTTTAGCGAGACTAACGAACAGAATGCTGCTCAATGAATTGTCATTTTTATACATATAGATATCGCTAAATAACCTCACAAATCACTTGCTATTACCTGGTTATCGGAGTCCATAGACATCATAATATGAATACCTATAAGCATCTTGATGCACGAGACCGGAATCTGAGTTTAATTATTTAACACAATTTAACGCAGTCAGAATTATTCATCGCAGTAAGCTTATTCGCAGTCTTTTTTCCTCATTTACAATTTAAATGCTCTGTAAATTAATGTTGCATGAGAAACTGCAAGCGAAAGACCCTCCCCATCTTCTTTGGTTATTTAGCATGAAAATATAGATTCCAAATAACTTTGAGATTCATGTAGCGACATTAAATTCAGTGTGTAAATAATAACTATTTGACCAGTCTTACATAGTATCAATCTATACGCAAGCATCTTAGACAAAGACACATTCACAACATCAACACGATGACTTACTAACGTCACGCTAATAAACTCAGCTCTGCAGCAAATAACAAGGGTTTTACAGTAAAGTGTTGACTCTAACACGCTAAGAAGAAGATTTAAAATATGTTTATACGTAAAACACTAATAATATTTTCTTCAAAAACACCAATCAATCAAATTACGAAAATTCGGTAAGTAATCGTCCTATCGTGACTCGGCTTGAAGTTGTTAATTCACGTAACTCGCACACAAACACATGCGAACATTAATGAGGTAATATGCAGGCGCAAGTGTGCTGGAACGAAAGAGAAAGTATAAAGTATTTGCGCCTATTCTTGTGGTATACGACATTTAAACCACCGACATTTTTGCTAATACAATCTACCTTAAACATTTATGTAGATTCGAAATTAAAACATGGTTATATAAAAATCTATATCTATACTAATATATAAATCTACAGTGGTTTTTACGGATGTTCCGTTATAACTATTGAACCGTGCATCCAATTAACTTGAAACTTGGTATCCATGTAGAAAATACATGTACTTAATGGATAGGCTACTGTTTATGAGTGTTGGACTCCCTAATAATAATGACAATAAATAATAATGTTAATTTTAAATGCCCAGCGAAGCGAGCAAGTACGGCTAGTCATATAATGAATTGTCACGCATCACGTATTTCGAAATTAAATAAAAAGAAAAAAAATCGATTGTCTGTAAAGTCGGTTTACTGACGATAGTTGAACGTGACAACGTCATAAGAAAATACTGATGGAATGGTTTCATTTTTCAAAAGAAAATTTCAATTTTATTAGTTTGATAGATATTTTGTATGGACAATTGACACCACATTCACTTTTCACTGAACTTCATACTTGACGAAAACATGTAAATGTATTATTGTATAGAAGCTGTCCACGCGGATGCATCGCTCACTCAAGTAGGAGAGAGACAGATGTCGAACGCTGCCGAACGCGGAGGCCGATTGTGCCTCTTTGTCGCTCGTTGCGCGCTCTCGCTTGCACTTCAAGCCTTAAATCTAACGCCTCAGGGAGGTAACGCCGCATGAGCCATGTTTTTTTGTGCGTGCAGCCGGCTCCATCGAATTACATATAAGACGTTGTCACGTCAAAAATATACCAATAAGATGTTAAAACAATTTGATGTCGCAAGATCTCAGAATAGCAGCTAAAAGTCGTCCAGCCAATGTCAATAGCGCTGCCGTTCGGAAGCGGTCACGTAACTTTTGCGTAACAAGAAAACGTTACCTAAATACATATTATAAGTTTTATTTAACTTTATCCTGGTCTTTTTAAACGGAACACATTGGATCCGTCGGGTATTTACACACAGCATACTTTGGGCGTCGGGGTATATAGAATGTTCGAACGTAACTATTCACTGGCTTTGTTTTTGTGTATTTGTACATGACGATTAGTACAGAAAGATGACGGTTCTTGGCACGTCCGGAAAAACAATGGTGTGGAGAGGTTTTTTGGTGAGCCAAATGTTCTGAGGGACATGAAGGCGCGAAGGCTCAGGATGTAGTGCGTATGGAGCAGGATCGGGCTGTGAAATGGATGTACCGAAGGGACGCCACCCCGTAGGGAGACCCAAGTACTTCTGGTCTGACACTGTGGAAGGAAATTTACGTGAGCCAAGTGTCGGACTGGCAAGGTGTTGCGCCGCGCCGGGATGAATGGCGTCGTTTATTGTCGCAGGCCAAGACCCACTTCGGGGTCATAGCGCCAGGGCAGTAGTACATGATGTAGTAGATATTAGGCAGCGGCTTCGCTCTACCCCTGGCATTGCTGAAGTCCATGGGCGACGGTATCCACTCACCATCAAGAAGGCCGTATACTCGTCTGCTTACAATGGCAATAAAAAAAATTATGATCCCTTTAGGCACTATGATGGTATGTACATCTCTTACCTCCCATTCAAATTGACATGTTTTAGTCTTAACTAGTTGCCAATATTTAACCTAGTACTAAAGCATAGAGCATAAGCTCAAAAAAGTAACAAAACGGATTTGATTAAAATTATTCGTAGCGTATTAGGAAACATCAGATTAAAATTAAAAAGCATATTTCTTAATACAAACTTTTCAACGCGATTACAAATCTACGCTATATCTAGATCTAGGTTCGATTTCAGGACGGAGCCTGGTATTTTTTTGAAATTCTTTATCATTCAGGTTCTGGTCTTCCGATCGGTGTCTGGCACCCGTAACGGACGACAAAATCCTAGCTTACACTAAAATTGAGGATAGAGTCTCAAGAGTACTGAATTAGCACTAATAACTAACTAACTACTAACTAAACTAACTAAATACCACTCTTCAATTTAAAACGCATAGCTGTCACTCGGAAGAAATATGCATTATAACGTTTTCTATTCATCTTGGCTCGCAATAGCAATACCAAACCAATACTAATTAAACGAATTTAAAAGAACCTCAATCTGATTGTTCAGACCGTAACGCATACATTGGCAGGGCACATGGTGCAGAGCAACTGGTGGTAGAACCTCTTGTGAGTCCGCACTGGTAGGTACCACCACCCCATCTATTTCTGCCGTGAAGCAATAATGCATTTCGGTTTGAAGGGTGGGGCAGCCGTTGTAACTATACTGAGACCTTCGAATTATTATCTCAAGGTGGTTGGCGCATTAACGTTGTAGATATCTATGGGCTCCAGTAACCCCTTAACACCAGGTGGGCTGTGAGCTCGTCTATCCAGTAACACAATTTAAAAAAAATGTATAGTGTCGTGGGACACCGGATAGGAACGAAGTTCCTTATTATAAAAATATTAATTTTAAGTTCTATTCGAGGTATAAAGAAAATAAATCTGGAGGTTTCGGAACAACCCACGGTCATTCGGTAACGTGCGAACTTATTGTGATACACTTCATTCACGGTTGTTTGCATAAGAGTTAGTGTATTGCGCAAACGAAAGCTCTGAGATCATAGTCAATGAATGATAAAAAAATATGTTATTTTTTGTACGTTATTACAAAGTTAAGTTTTACACTGTGTGCATTACTAATTTGTACGTTATTACAAAGTTAAGTCGTACACTGTGCATTACTAATAAAAATCTTACGATACGGACGTTTTTTCCTGGTTAGGGTACCTACCCCTCCGCATCGCCCCATAAGGAACTTCGTTCCAAAACTTCGTTCCAATCAAAAATAAAAAAAACATGGCAGAGAAAATTAATACTAACACATTCATGCATTAAACGTCATCTTAATTCAAGTAATTGCAATGATTTGAAAGCGTGTGAGTATAGGACGGGAGAGCGAACAATCAGGCACGTCGACTAATAGTCTAGGTGTTCCCTCGTGCGCAGCGCACTGAATGTATTAACTCATGAAACATGACACGTGCTTAGCATACACAACCGATTCTACGCTGTCCTAAATCTATACTCATATTAAAAAGCTGAAGAGTTTGTTTGTTTGAACGCGTTAATCTCAGGAACTACTGGTCCGATTTGAAAAATTATTTCAGTGTTAGATAGGCCATTTATTGAGGAAGGCTGTAGGCTATCACACGGTACGACCAATACAAGTGGAACACCAATAAAGAATGTTTCAAAATAGGGGTTTAAATAGGTCCTTAACAGTATAATTCAAAAATATTTTCACTTTCTACATAAATGATGTGGGGGGTAAAATTTAGCTTTATGCCAAAGTAAGTATTCCACGAGAACGGAGTCGCGGGCAAAAGCTAATTATTTATAAAGTGTCTTTTTTGCATGCATTTGATATTTCTATATTGTCAGGAGCCAGATGGCATACGACCTCATGGTTGAACTGGCGTCAGTGGATCTCAAGTGAAGCTCGCCGCGCAGCTCATTTTAAATCCAAACGTTGTGTATCCACGGGACTGATCGTACAGCTATTCCAGTTGTATTGTCATCTCATTAAAATCAACCTCAAACTTGAATCTCAAGTGGTCGAATTAGGTGACCTGTTCTGATTGATATAAGCCTGGAACTTCTCTCCAATGTTGTTATTACTCATAGCTTTGATCAAAAAGGTTTTCGAGAGCGTTATACGGATAACTCCTGCGCAAATTCGTGAGCAATGCACCATACAGGAATTCTAGATATTTAATCAGGACATTCCGAGACTTAAACATATTCACGGGCGTCCATTTACCATAAGTAATTTTACAAATTTTATTTACCAACAAAAACATAGAATTTATGACAAGTCAATGAATATCGATTCTACGGATCAATGATAACATTATATGTTTAATATATTATTATAGTTATCTCGCCCTTAAATAATTTAATAAATATGGTTATGTTTATCCACGTTATACATGCTACGTATACTTGTCAATAAACAACATAGAATTTGTCTGAAATACTTCCTAAATAAAACGAGAGCCTGCCTTCTTCCGGGCACGCCTCTATTCAACCATGTTTGTATCGGGACCGGATATTGCAGCGAAAATAGATTTCGGAGCACTTTTAAGCACTTGTTTACTAAAAATATTTAATTGTGAAGCTTTATTTTATGGTCGTAAATAGGCGCAAGAGCACACGGTCTATATAATCCTTAATACCTAATCCCTAATCCCTAACTTTGTATCTACTATCTTAGTACTGCCGGTATGTTTAGCGCTTATAATGCCATCCTTTTTCTTTTTGCCACAAGCAGTCATGCGTGTCAGTTTGATAGATGACACAACAATCTATCTCTCACTGTGAATGGAGATGACGATGTCTATAGACTACAAGAATCATTTAGAACCAGGTTAGCTGTTAGAACCAGGTTAGAACCAGGTTAGCTGCAAATCACTCTACCTTGCACAATAATATGGCTCCTACGATATAACAGTATCAGTTGCTACTTATTTTGTATTGACATTGTACATGTGGTGTCAAATAAAGAGTTATATTATTATTACTAGCTTTTGCCCACGACTTCGTCCGCCTGGAATAGTTGCTTTGGTATAACGCTAAATTTTACCCGCGGCTTCATTTACGTAGAAAAAAGTATAAGTTTGAATAATAGAATGCTTTCATGCTTTTTACCCGACTTCAAAAGAGGAGGTTATTAGTGCTCCGCTCGTATTGGTTTTAGCGTGATGTTATAAATAGCCTATAACCTTCCTCAATAAATGAGCTATCTGACACTGAAATAATTTTTCAAATCGGACCAGTAGTTCCTGAGATTAACGCGTTCAAACAAACAAACTCTTCAGCTTTATAATATTTCTATTTATTACTAGCGACCTGCCCTCGCTTCGCTTCGGAAACATTAAATTTTATTATTAATAGTTGAATCCCGCGATGTTACCCGCGGTTATTGTCGTACCGCGGGTGACGCCGCGGGGCGAAGCTAGTCTAAAAAAAGTAGCCTAAGTTACTCCTTATATCATCAGCTACCTGTCAGTGAAAGTCCCGTTAAAATCGGTCTAGCCGTTCCAGAGATTAGCCGGAACAAACAGACAGACAGACAGACAAAAATTGTAAAAAATGCTATTTTGGTATATGTACCGTATATATATATTCATATGCATGTAGTAAAAAGCGGTTATTTCAATATTGCAAACAGACACTCCAATTTTATTTATATGTATAGATTATTATTATAATAGTCGTCTAGCTACCGACCCACTAATAAAGAATCTGATTCATAATTCAAATACACATTAATTACTTTTTGGTAGACACTCTCATCGGACTCCCTGTTCTGATTGCGGACACGCCCCGTCTGCTACGTCACATTTTATTTCCTATATTACCTTTAGACAGCTTGGCAGCTCCACTCCACTTGAACGCGAAGTTATTAAATAAATACAAGCTCAAGGAAATGTTTTAAGAGGAAGTCACATCAATTTCGTCATTTTCGTCAAATAACTTTGATGTGGGTATGATTATGACAATTTTAGATAGCTAGTAATATTATTTATGTAGGAACCACTGATCTCAAATATATTAAGTGTATAATCTATGCCCATTGAAGTATGAAACTGAATTATCTATGGTAGGAACAGAACGTTTTGAGTGTGCCAACCACTGAAGTATGAAACCTAGTACCAACCACTGAAGTATGAAAGGTCTATGCAACTACTGAAGTATGGAGCCAACATGTTTTCCGAATTTGACAGATGACAGAATAGTGAGAAAACGAAGGCCAAGGTGTTTAAGTTCATAAATACGAGTAATACCTACACCAAATTGTATAAGTTGTCTATTTTACGGTATTAATCTATTTAAAAGTCGAAATATAAACTCAGTCTTCCACTCCGAAAACATATTTAATACCGATCCCACATAATGTATAGATGTAATGTAATATGTACATTTTTCCCTTTTAATTATCTAAATGTATTAATCTAAAGCTGTGTGAAAGGATATAAATGATTTTATTATTATTATTAAATATGTATATTTGGAAACGTTATAATGACAACTTTTTTTTATCGCTTAGATCTGTGGACGAACTCACAGCCCACCTGGTGCCAAGTGGTTACCGGAGCCCATAGACATCTACAACGTGAATGCGGCCACCTACCTTGAGATATCCTGCCACCAATATTCTTATGTCAAAACAAAACTACCCAAACGTCTTAATTACAACTTCAAGCACTGGGCAGATGTGAGCAAACATAAGTAAGAGTATGTATCCTTACGGACTAAGTTCACTATGTATTTTGGTTCATTCGTCGAATATATTATACATACATGTAAACATATTCTGATAATAATGTTTCCGACGAACGAATTGGAAATGGAATACATTTCATTTCTAAATAACAAATTTTAATATCAATATATAAACCGCGCTTATAAAAAAGTTTGTACAGCATTAATTTGTAATATGGTTTAGCTAATTTAATTAATAGTAAGTTTCTCAGCGTACCCTGTATCCAACAGCAAAGTAAAATGCATCGTGGGGTTCCTCTAAGCCTGTAAAGTAACCGCTAATTTGTTAGGTCCACACTGTCACTGTTATTGTTGGTCATTCATTTATTTTCTTTGAACAGGACAAAGCTAAAGGTAAAAAATCCGTTTAATAACATCTTGATCAATAACAAAATCACAAGTTTTAATTTCATGCTCGATATTTAAGGAACAATGTAAATTATTGACGTGAAGGTAAATATTGAGACAGAACTTCTTTAACTGCTATAACTCAGAATTTGATGACCTAATTTAAATTATTTCTTCAACTTAACACCGAATTTAATTATATAATAAACCAACATTAATTTAATAGTAACTAGATTATCTGATTATGGTTTTTATTTTATTATTATTCCTAAGATGGTTTGCGAGTTCAAGGCCCACATAGTGTTAAGTGGTTATCGAAGCCCATAGACATACATCAGCCACGTCAATGCCGCCGCCTATATTGACAAGACGTCCTACCATCAATAAAAAATAAAGGATAACAGGGCATTGTAATTCGATATGGATCAACACCACTATATTATCTATTTTTGACGACAAGCAGTCGTACGTTCCAAGCTCAATACCATTACACACACTTTAAGCCAGCCTTTCCCAAAATGGCTGATAACACCCCCCTGTAGACGCTGCAGGCCTAAAGGGCGCCCCCCTTAAGAGACCCAGAAAAAATGGAGGTATTGTGTAGAGGCTTGGGAGGCGATTTGTAATTGCATGTAGGAGGACTCTTGGACACCGACTGAGCTCTCGCTATGGTGGTTTTTAAGTAGGTGAAAAACTGGGGGCGCAAAAAATTTATTTATTCTCATAGTGGGCCGTAGACAAAATAAGTTTGGGAACCTCTGCTCTATAACAAATAAAATAATTTGTATATAATATGTATGGTAGTTTAATTTAGTATTTAGTTCGATTTTGATGAGTCATAAATAGCACAATATTCAAATGTCAACGACAGCGGAAACTGTGAACTATTCCAAACGTTGGAATGATATGAAGACAATGTAAAACGGGAGATTAAACCGTAAAAGCATTTTTTTTTATTGCTTAGACGGGTGGACGAGCTCACAGTCCACCTGATGTTAAGTGGTTACTGGAGCCCATAGATATCTACAACGTAAATCCGCCACCCACATTGAGATATAAGTTCTAAGGTCTCAAGTATAGTTACAACGGCTGGCCCACCCTTCAAACCGAAACGCATTACTGCTTCACGGCAGAAATAGGCAGGGTGGTGGGACCTACCCGCGCGGACTCACAAGAGGTCCTACCAGCAGTAATTACGCAAATCATAATTTTGCGGGTTTGATTTTTATACACGATGTTATTCCTTCACCGTGGAAGTCAATCGTGAACATTCGTTGAGTACGTATTTAATTAGAAAAATTGGTACCCGCCTGAGATTCGAACACCGGTGCATCGCTCAACGCTAATGCACCGGAGGTCTTATCCTTTAGACCACGACAACTACAAATTATAATTATAATTACTATAAATTATAATTATGTACTTTAATTTATTCTATTACAAACAGTGTCCCTAATGATTAATACAGACATGAACGCACCCAATTGTCAAAGAAAGCACGGTCGGAGAACTGCGACAGTCTGTCAGAAACACAGTCGGCACCTCGGGAGCGACCGCCGCCCTCTCTCGATACAATCTCGTGTTTTAGTTTATCATCTAAACTATCATAGATATTACGAACAAGCGACCCCCTCCGGCTCCACTCAGGTCTTTAACAAAAATTTCAACGATATTTGACGTTGTTTAATTTTTTTAAACAAAAGAACACTTATTGCGACGTAACTACAATAGTTAGACATATGCTGTTGCGACATTTTTTGTAAATAATAATATGTACTACAAAGTCGTAGTACATTATTTTACTCTCTCATCAATAGTTTTCGCAGGGCACGCGATGTAAAGAATACTTTAGGTTATTTTTTTACACCTTCGATTACGTTATTGGAGTTTTTGTAAGGATCTCTAGGTTTTTTTCAAAAAAGATTATAGCCTATGTCACTCGGGAATAGTGTAGCTTCCAAACAGTCAAATAATTTTTCAAATCGATTGAGTAGTTTCAGAACCTATTCAATACAAACAAACAAACAAATCTTTCCTCTTTATAATATTAGGATAGAAGTATAGATATACAATACTATTTAAATTTTAAGCTGATGAGACTGCACTAAGGTAGGCAGCGGCTTGGCTCTATCCCTGACATTGCTGACGTCCATAAGCAACGATAACCACTCACCATCAGGTGAACCGTGAGCTTGTCTGCCTACAAGAGCAATAAAAAAAAGAAACAAGTACTCAGGAGTTCCGGTAATCGTTTAATACCGAAATATTTATCTACACATCCATATCAATCAAAAAATGTTCGGGTAGCGAAAGAATATGACTTGCTTGCCTGCCCAGATTGAATTGCCGATCACTCGGCCGTCCTACAGGCTGTCGAAGCGATTCGCCCACACCTGGGGGACTGGGTGAGTCGCGACCGGGGATGCCTCACCTTCCTACTGGTGCAGGCGCTACCCCAGCATGGTTGCTTCGGTGGTACTTGCATCAGTTCGAAGCTGAGTCACGAGTTGCTAAGCAACAAAGGGTTATAGTCAGTTCAGCTCCGACATGTCTCACCTATCGTTCGAACGCGTAGGTCTAGCAAATTACCTTCTAACCCAAAAGAAAAAAAAAGAAAATATAAAGTGATCCAATAACAATCAAAATTTATTATTATCTAAGAAACGTTTTGTTTTTAAACGATAGAAACGTAAATAGTAAATTGACATTATTCAAGAAAGGGGCGCAGGTGATTGTAGCTGCATCGTAGACTACTAAAAAGCCAATAAAATATCTTTGTTACATCAGTTAACATAGTAACAAGTTTTACGAGCTAACTTCCTTCTAACCGCGAGAGGTGTAATTCCAGGCGAGAGAACATCAATAAAGTACAAATGCTTTGAACAAGAAAACCACACATTAGACAACTCTAGATAACACCGTTGCCATTCAAATAGAATGAAGGGCCTCGAGGCATTGATAACTTTGCCAAATTATGCCAACGATAGGGAAATTCGGGAAGTTTTCAACTTTCAACAGAATTTCAGCTTCAGCGTTTAGTGTTTCATTGAGTTTGTAGAATCGAAACTAATGAACTTGCCCGAAGAATTCGAATTGGTGTAATGAAGGTATCTTAATGATTTTTTTGTTTTATTTTGATAAAGATGTAAATCTTTATAGTAGGTGGTAGGACTTCTTATGAGTTCGCACGGGTAGGTACCACCACCCCGCCTATTTCTGCCGTGAAGCAGTAATGCGTTTCGGCTTGAAGGATGGGGCAGCCGTTGTAACTATAGTGAGACCTTAGAACTTATATCTCAAGGTGGGTGGCGCATTTACGTTGTAGATGTCTTTGGGCGTCAGTAACCACTTAACACCAGGTGGGCTGTGAGCTCGTCAACCCATCTAAGCAATAAAAAAAATAAGATTTACGGACAGTTTCAATTACGGCACCACATATACCTATATGTACTTAACATATCTCACTGCATTATTATGCGTTAACTGCATCATTACTTTTATACAAATGCAACATAAGTGTCTCGAATGTGCCGAAAGCTCTTTCATAAGACGGTACATAAGTTCCAAGTGTACGTGAAGGTGTACCGCCATGCGGTCTGTTTCTGTCGTGAAGCAAGCGTGCTTTCAGACTTTAGTAAACAACAGGGTATTTTTGGACACTTGTCCTGAAAAGAACGTCGATACCGTAAGTATCTGTTGCCGGGGTGAGCCATAACATCCTCGGAATAACACATCACACACTAGAAATAAAGTAGATAATCCTAATGTTGTCTGCTCCTAATATCCTACCCATAGTCTTCAGTATGCCACTAATTATGGGCTTGCAATAAAGCGAATTATCGGAAAATCGTTAAAACTAAAAATCGTGTTTAGAACCAGTTAAATAATAACATTTATAAAGATCTTCATGACTATTCGAAGCGCTGTCCTACGCATTTCATTAAAAGTTAAAGCTTTTCGTTTAATTGGCTCACTAAGGAGACATATTTGACCAGATTATGTTGACCCAACTGGCTCAATAAAGATTCCAAAAATCGGATAAATTCAGTTAATGAGATCAGGGTCCAGGTTGAGGTGGTTTAATTTTGTGTCGATGTTCAGAAGTTAGTATAGTCGTTGGTTTCGAAGTTTCACTAATTATCTGTAACTAGTTATTACCTGTACATTATTATTCTCTGGAGAATAAATAGTATGAAAATGAGTTGATGATGAGATGAGTTTATTTTGACTTAGTTTAGGCACATGGGTTCTAATGGGAGAAGCTCCAAAGTGAATTCTCGTATCAACTCAGGTGTAAATAAGCCACTACGTTTTTAATGTTTCTAGGTAGGTAGGTAGGTTATTTTTTTACACTTGATCTGATGCTAGATTTTTGCGAGTCAGTTGCTCACATATAACAATTTTGATGAATTTAAAAATATAATTCGTGAAGACATTTTTTTCTTTCAGCTTTTTTAATAGCAGTTTTCGACAAAACCAACCCTGGCAGATGCTGTTTGCCTTCTTGCGTTCGTCGCCTCTCCCTATAATGACCCCAATCCAAGACCTGTCATTTCCAAAAAAAGATGACAGGCGACAAGCAATTCCACTTAACATTAAGAACATTATTTTAGAATTACGTGATAAGATTAAAGCTTACGTTTATATTACGACTTTTGCCTATGATTTTGACATGTAGTTTACAGAAAGATAAATTTCGTTTTTTCTTAAATATATTTCATATCTCTTCTTCTTAATATGCACCCATGGTATCGATGCATCTCTGTTAGTGGAGTGTGACGACATTCAAATTGTGAAATCGAAGAGTTCTGCCAACCACTTAACATCATGTGAGTGGTGAGCTGGTTCACTTGTCTATGCAATAAAAGCCTAGATTTCAAAAGTTTCCCAATTAACAACACAAGTAACACATGTAAGTGTCAGCATCGCTAACCACTCTGGATCAATCCTTCAAATTATCTAAGTGTAAAATAGTACAGTGAGAATTCCAAAAAAAATGTTTAGGTGTAAAACTCAAAGAGGCACGTCAAAGCAGGTAGCAAGACACTCAAAGGTTTTCTGATGGAAAAGGCATTAGTTTTCAGCTGATCCAAATAGCTAAAGCCTCTTAGACCCTGGAATTCTGATTGTGTTTGTGTAAAGAATATTCGAGAAAAAAAAACGTTTTCGTGTTTTGGTTTATACGACGTAAAAAAAGCAATTTACGTAATGGTTTTTCAGGTCAATTAATCCGGTATATTTGAGTGGTTGTGAAACAACATGGAAAAATGAAAGTACTCTAGCGGTTTTTCGTTCAAAAAAATTATTATCACGAATTTATAAATAGTTCGCGCATATTTTTTTGTGAAATTCCATTAAGAATTTTCTTCATGGTGAAATAAATATAAGCGAAAATTGTACATATTAAATTAATTTAATTATAGGAGTTAAGTAGTCACCTCCCACAAGATGGTCCGACGACCTATTGAGGTCCGCGGGGATCTGCTGGATGCAGGCAGCGCAGGACCGGTCTTTGTGGCGAGGCTTGGGGGAGGCCTATGTCCAGCAGTGGACGTCTGTGGGCTGATAGACAAGTAGTTACCAGGATCCACAGATACCACTCGATGAATACCTCTTCCCGCTTTGAGATATGAGGTCGAAGTCTCTATTATTCTGTATAACGGTGGCCCCGACAAGCTGTCTGAAGTGCGTGACTGCTTTTCGACAGAAAGTAGGGTGGTGGTACACAGAAAGCAGGGTGGTGGTACATAGCCCGGTATGGTCACCTTTTTCCCTACCTAATCGCTGGTAGCTTAATGGCTATTCCAGCCACACCGGGACGGGTAGATGACCTCATGGGCTCAGCCTGAGAGAATTGGTAACACTGGCCCGACAAAGAGAAGTGCTTTGCTGTCTATAATCGGAATCGCAATCCACTGAGAAGATCCGGCGAGAAATTCAGTGGGTTAATACGGTCACAACATTATATATACCTTACTACCGATGAAACTAAATTTACCATTGTAAAAGGTTTACTAAGTAATAGAATAATAATATTTATACATATACATATTTGGATATTGAGTACTATGACATATGCTTCTGAAGACAAGGTTCGATAATATTCCAGTGTAGACAGCGGCTAGGCTATGCCTCAGGCATTGCTGATGTCCATGAGCGATAGTGATCGCTCAACATCGGGTATGCCATATGCTCGGCTGCCTGCGTATGCAATTAAAAAAAAACTTAGAAATATATAATTATATATTAACTTTATGACGCCATTACCAATGTATCCTGAACGGCATGAAATTACAACGTTGAAGACTTTCTTCTTCTTCTTCCAGTGCCTCTTCAATCCTGAAGATTGGCCGTTAGCTTTCTGTATTCCTTTCTGTCAGCAGCCAACCGGAACAGCTGTTCGACGGAGGCGATACCGGTCCACTCCCGGATATTCCGGAGCCATGACTTTTTTCTTCGCCCAGCACGTCTCTTTTCGTCCACTTTGCCCATAATTATCAGCTGCAGCAGCATGTATCGATCGTTCCTGAGCACGTGGCCGAGATACTCTATCTTGCGCTTTTTCTTTTCTTCTTATAAGACTTTCTTATAAGTAAATATATTTTATTTTCGTTTTTGTCGCTATCTTTACTTAAGACATAATTATCAGCCAGCAAATGGTGCAGACATTGTAGTGGAAATAAGTTTTTAAAATCCAAAATTACATTTCGTTCGCAAAAATGTTTTTTTTTTTATTGCCCTTGTAGGCAGACGAGCATACGGCCCACCTGATGGTGAGTGGTTACCGTCGTCCATGGACTTCAGCAATGCCAGGGGCAGAGCCAAGCCGCTGCCTACCGTTTAATACTCTCCACAAGCCTCGTTTGAAGAAAGACATGTCATAGCGCTCGGGAAACACCGTGGAGGGGAGCTCATTCCATAGCCCGATGGTACGTGGCAAAAAAGACCTCTGAAAACGCACTGTGGATGACCGCAGTGGCTCCAGGTAGTATGGATGAACTCTACTCCGGTGGCGGGCGGTGCGATAGTAAAAACGAGATGCCGGTATCATCTCGAACAATTCCTCAGAGCACTCCCACATGTCTTAGGTATGATTCAATGACTTACCTTGGACGCGCTATCTATTTATTTTGTTAACTCGTCAATGATGCTCTTACAGGATGTTGATATTGTCATAATATGAAATCCGCTACAAACTTGAGACATATTTGCGTTGTCTTCCTGGCTAGAAAAAACAGGCGGGACAGCCATTGTACAACACAATTTCTACAAGTATTTGATGGCGAAACAGAACCGCTCTATTATCAGACCACTGTGGAGGAAAATCAAACGTGATCACCATCTTCAGCGGTGAGGGAGCGATAAAAAAGAGAGGAACAGAATTGGGTGTGGGGTGTGTGGAAGATGACTCAGCTAAACCAGTCGTTCTCTCCTAAGCCGAAATAAATCTCGTTGAATACTATGCGGTACAATGCCTTTAATTATACAATTATATAATTTAATAACGTATTCTTTTATTTGTATTTTTTTATGTAAGGAGAGAAAAACTAGCGGTCAAAACGCATCACGTTTCGGTCACACGTCTGGTGTTGTCTTCAGCGAATCAGCACTCACAGCAGTCATAGAGCTGCCGTCATTAAAAATATTTTGAATATTTGAAAAGCATCAACGGAGGGATCTGAATTCTGACGAATTTATTTTCTTTTCTTTATACAATATTTAATATTATGCTTATTCAATTACAATTTTTTATAATTGGTGCTACTAAAATTGATTCTATCTATCTTATTACACAGCTTCAGTATATAGACATTATATTCGTATGATAAAAATGGTGAACAGATTTTAATTTATAAAATAGCCTCAACAACCACCATTGCGTAATCGTAGATTCATGTAAATTATAGATTTAATCAAGAAAACCGTTAATTATTTGTCCACTCCACTAAGCTAACTGTATCACTGCGATCTTCCCTTTGCCTCCACAAACTGCCGACCAAGAGAGACAGACCATACAGCATAAACCCAAAGAGTAAACTCCACCAAGCCCAGGATCTTAACACTGGTTTCGAAAATGTAACTAGAATCCAGTCATTACAAGTGTTTAATGAAGCCAGGGTCTTGGAACAGACTCTAACTTTATTTGTGCTAGCCACCAATTTCACAATCTCAAAACTCGTTATGTTACCCATTACACACCAAGATTGCGGAATCAAATATGATGTTTGTTCAATTTTTGGCAATAGTTCAACAGTATAAGCCAATATTGGTCCATTGGTTATTTCGGGTGGCTTCCAGCTTACTACTATCCGGCTGTCTTTGATAGTAGCCACCGTTTCTCTGGGCACATCCACTTGGTTAAACGCCCGTAACGTCCTCACAATGCTCTTGGTTGATCTGCTGCAGCTACTGTTGAAACAAGCCCGTAATCTGAAGCTATAATCCCTGTATGGAGCTAAGTTACCAATTTGAAATGCGTTCTTGGGTCCAGTGATATTAAGCGATAAAGTTTTGACGTAATTATTGAATGACGTATTTCCCGGTCTTGGGTCTTTTTGAATCTTACAACCCAAGAGGGTGTTGTCGCAAACATCAAAGTGATCTTCCACCAGCGCTCCAGCAGTCACTGTCGACAAGAACCCGCACATGGACTCACAACTTTTACCATATTCTGGAGGTGGTCTCATCACTACAGCATGTCTTGTGTAGTCAATATCAAAAAATTCATCGCCCATACTTTTGCAGTTATTTCTCAGTAGGATTTCTTGCGTATCAATCAAGACAACATCAAGTTCATAGCTAGTTATAAGACGTCTATAATCTTTGTGATCCACCCAACTCAAAACAATAACGTCATAAGACGATGCCACAGATTCTATTATAAACGGCGGTTCAGGTATCCCGACAAGAGTAGTGAAATTCAAAATTCTACTTCTAGCTAATCTATGATACACTGGATCATAAGTCTCGATGCAAATGGCATACGTGGATGCAGGACGCAAAGACGTGAGCTGCACGATTACATTCTGACCAAACTTTGTGGGAACCGCTTCAGCGAACCATTCTAGCTGACTACACGTCTCCGGTAAAATTGCTTTATTTATTTCCGGGGGCATTCGAACGTACAACACTGAATAATGAACGTCAGGATCCGGTAGAGGAGAAAACATGACAACGGCACACGTTTCGTTTACCACTTGTATCTGGATATCTACAGAAGCTTCCTCACAGTTCCCCCCATAGCCATTAGTGCCTTGGATTACGTCTTCCTCTGCAGGTTCCTCGGGAAATAAGTCCTTTATCTTATCAATATGACTCATGCAGAGCAAGGGATTGTTAAACATCTGATATGTCCCGTGATCTATTTGAAGGTTTTTGCTGACGTTCTCATTGAAAAGTGAATGAAGATTTATCATGTCATGGATTACGAGACTAAACTTTTCACCCACTAGTTTATTGCCTTTTATTCGTCGAAGTGATGACAAAAAATCGAGGCTTGTGACCGTAGAAGAGCTGTAGATGTCAAGGTATTCTGATATTACTTCGATTCGGCTTAAAAAGGTCCGTAGTTCAGTCATAGCTTCGATCAAACTTCCGAGGTGTATGGTGAGGGAACCATTGATGTAGACGCATCGCTCAGCTAATTGGATACTTTCCGTTGTCTGGACTATTAGACTCTCACAGGTCTGTAAAGTAACGCAAATTTTCAAGGGATAATCAGTGAATATATAATCCATATATTTATCAATTTTTTTTCCTGTTTTAAATCACAATTATTAAAAAATAGTTAAACTAACCTGATGACAGTTTCGACAATATTCACAAGTCTCTCCGTCTGGCTTGCGGACCTGAACGTAATCGACCGGACACTGGAAGATACAGGTTTTGTTCCAGGTCCAACCGTCCATGTCATGGCAGTCTTCGGCTGTGATGCAATATTTGCTGGTGCCTAACAAAATCCTGGAACAATAAATCTTCATGATCTGAGTACACTTAGTTGTACAGCCAATTAACCAATTTTTTTTTTATTGCATAGATGGGTGGAGGAGCTCATAGCCCACCTGCTATTAAGTGTTTACCGGAGCCCAGAGACATCTATAACGTAAATGCCGCCACCCACCTTGAGATATGAGTTGTAAAGTCTCCGTATAGTTACAAACTGTACAAATGCTTTAATTGTGAGAGAGTGGGTATAACGGTCTTATTTGTAATGAGTACATAGTGGACTCTCATTACTGAAGCATGCAAAGTGCATAATTTTTTATAAATAATTTAGGCTAGTTATTTTTCGTAAATTGCACAATGGATTTTTTTTTTTAGGTGAGTTATACTCAAGAAGGTTTTAATAATTACGCAAGTCATCCCCGTTGCTTTTAATTATTTAATTGACAAAGTGGTAAGGAGTACTAGAAGCTCGCGCGGTTAGCTACCGACATTCCACCTATTTCGGATGCGAAGCAGTTGTACCTTGAGCTTTCTAAAGTGGAAGTCTTTATACTATAGAATTAAGGTTTGAACATAATGTTTCAAGGAGGGAGGTGACATTCAGGTTGAGACGTCCATGGATCCTGTAACCACTTATCACCAGGTGGACCGCGAACTCGTTCATCCAACTATGCATTAAAAAAGGTGCATATGAATATTCCCGGGTGTGCGATAATCTTTCAGAACAGCGGCTGTAAAACACTTTAGATACGCGAAAAACAACACTAATGCGCTAAACTAAACTTTTCGTTTTTATAACTCTGAATTTCAAGCAGCTCTCCCCAACGAGGCCGTATTCGCGGAGCATCAATTTTATTCTTTTATTGTACTAAATGAGCGGATGGTCTTAGTGTTTGCAATACATTACGCGTAAAAAAAAACAACCATTTTTTGAACGCGACTGGTGCCTTGTCAGAAAACATGTACACCCCTACGTATTTTCGGTTATTGAAAATATCCTTACAGCCTGTATAGGACAAACAAACTATTTAGAGACAAAAATATTATGAGAGTCAGCTTTGTTATCTGTAAAAATATAATGTAATGGTGTATAGCAATATAAACGTAATGTGAAGTGTGCGGGCTCTTATAGGCTACCTGTTAGCAATTTATTTACACTGTTAGGGCTCGGTGGTGGCGGTGTTGATTAAGCAGCCAGTTCATTAGCGAGCATAAGCTAAGCAGTAGTAAAAGACATACGTAGAATTGGGACACTCCGGCAAACAGTTTCCTCTGTATGTAAAGTGTCGACACACCGAACACATTGTTGCGTTCGTTTTGCGACATCCCAGACACTGCTTGTCGCACATTTCGCCTTCCGGCCCTTCGAGGTAGCGTTGACATTTCCTTAAAAAATGTAGAATTTAGGTGTAGATCATTCTCCTGCTCTTGACTTAGTCACCTGGGATTGACGCAACATGTTTTCTAATTCAATACCCCTCTATCATATACCATTTCTTCGCCCACCCATCCATTTCTTCTTAAGTCTACCTCTTCCTCTAAAGCCTTCCACATTCATAGTTAACACTCTCTTACCAAATTTATTGTCATTTCGTCTCATCACATGTTCATACCATCCAAAGGCGCACTTCTCAACATCTGTGTCACAAGTGCCACTTTCATAAGAATTTATATGTAGATATTTAGTTAGAACGCTAAAGTTAGCTAAGTTCAAAAAAAGTTAAAAAAAAGCTAAGTTCTTGTAAAGCAAATTTATAAGTATATCAAATATAATTATTCTGTACTATAATTGTGCATTGCAACTGCAATTTTTATTTAATTAATTTAATATACTTCATTTTGTTGTCCTTCTCGAAACTTTTTTTTTTTATATTTTACATTCTTGTGTACTTGTGTTTGTTTAAATCTAGCTTCCTTAACAAAGTATAGCGTGTTCCAATTTTAAAAAGGAAAGTAATAATTTGCTAAACTCAAACTCAAGTACATAACGATTGGTCGGTCTGATGCTGGTGTGCGCGTCACTCCGCAAGTGCTGGCGGAAGATCAGCGCCGCAGTACCGATTGTTTCGTTACTGTTAGGCACAGCTGAGTCGGTAACCGTTTCGAAGCCTCGTTATTTTTCTTATCTTTTCTTTATTTTTTGTACCTAATTTATCTTTGGAATAAATGTTTATTACTATTATTATCATTATTTAAATATGTAGAATAAATAAATAAAACATAATAATTCTTGCTTACATATTATTCCAACAGTGGTTAAGAGAGGAGTTAAGGCTACATCTGCATACGTTGCAGGGTCGCAGAGAATGCTTGTCCGGCGGACTGATAACGTGCCTCGCGCGCGGAGCTATAATTTTCCAGTCAACCGTGTCCACGTAGCATGCTTGAGGCAAGCCCCAAATGATGACCCCGCCCCGATCTATCTTCAATAGACTGTAGAGGCCGATCTAAAGTGAGAATTAGAGGTGGTCTTAGTCGAACTAAAAACAAGCACCTAATCTGGCCTTCTTCAGAAATTAAGTCTTGGCACGAGCTCGGGAAGTGGCAAATTTCAAACCAAGCTTTGAAAGCAACCAATGACTTCCACCAAGAATACATAGCATTCTGTAAAACGACACATTCTGTATGACCTCTGTTCTCAGAAGTATTACGATTGTTAAAATTTGATGTAATTAACAAGGGAAATATTTCAAGAGGGTTTCAAAATTTTAGTTTTTCTAAGTTCCATTTACTTCTAAACGCCATCTGCCAATTTAAGCTAGGTAATTACTTGCTTTAAAATTCTTGCATATTTCTACCTTGATCTGTAAAATAGACTTACTTCTTTAAGTTTCGGCATATCGTATATAATCAGAGCATAGTTGTTCAGTAATACTTCTCCTCTTATACGAGCTAGATTCGGAAAGAGATTACCTAGTGACTGGAGTCCTTGCACTCTGTACACTAGAAGGAAATGGGTCACCTGAAAAAATTAAGTGATATAATAGATGGCATGAATCTATAGAATACCATTGAATAATTCTTTTTTGAATACAATTTGGAAGAACTTTGAATCTTTATGGATTTCTTTTTTTTTCCAGAGGAAATATTTAAAGTTACTAATGGCGATGACATTGGCATCGGAGTGATACACTTATCTCAAGACAATGTTAATGTTAACTCTTGCGATAGGACAATTGAAATTATGGGGTACATAATAGACCTTCGGGGACGATATAGTTTTTAGGAACATTTTTTTTTTTGCGGAAATGCCACCGCCATAACCAAGCAGCTAGTGTATGGAGTTTCGACGAAAAAAAGGCGTTCTGGGGTTTGACGCGTACCCACCCATAAGAAAAATAATATCAGAGAAGAGTCTGAGGATTCAAAAATATTGGAAATTGAATTATGAAGTCGTCGTGGCCTAGCGGATAAGACGTCCGATGTATTCATGTTGAGCGATGCCAAACCCGGTACCAATTTTTCTAATGAAATACGTACTCAACAAATGTTCACGATTGACTTCCACGGTAAAGGAATCGTGTAATAAAAATGAAGCCCGCAAAATTATAACTTGCATAATTACTGGTGGTAGAACCTCTTGTGAGTCCGTGCGGGTGGGTACCACCGCCCTACCTATTTCGGCCGTGAAGCAGTAATGCGTTTCGATTTGAAGGGTGGGGCAGCCGTTATAACTATACTTGAGACCTTAGAACTTATATCTCAAGGTGGATGGCGCATTTACGTTGTGGATGTCTATGGGCTCCAGTAACCACTTAACACCAGGTGGGCTGTGAGCTTTTCCACCCATCTAAGCAATAAAAAAATTTTTTTTTTTAAATGTTACCTGTCACTATTTCTTACCTCTCTGAGGTTCGGAAAAGTAATATTTTTAAAGTCTTGCTTCTTAGTGCGCTCCATAATAGACAATTGTAGGCTGCCCATGATCACTACGCAATCGCTTAGTTTCTCCCGGACGTCATGTAGAGAATTACACGTGACCGACCTGCAGACACCGTGGATACTCTGGGGCTTCGCGCTTTGGATTCGAACTGGAACGCTCAGGATGAGAAGAAGACTGGAAAATGAGTCATTTAATAGTTAGCACGCCAGGATTTCATATAGTAATATACAGTTGGATTAGCGATGACGAGACGATTTGTAATACCGGATTTCTGGAGCTATTCTTGTTAGTTGCTTTTTTGGTCAGATTTAATGGTGGTAGGACCTCTTGTGAGTCCGCGAGGGTAGATACCACCACCCTGTCTATTTCTGCCGTGAAGTAGTAATGCGTTTCGGTTTGAAGGGTTGAGCAGCCGTTGTAACTATACTTGAAACCTTAGAACTTATATCTCAAGGTGGATGGCGCATTTACGTTATAGATGTCGAAGGGCTCCAGTAACCACTTCACACCAGGTGGGCTGCGAGCTCGTCTACCCATATAAGCAATAAAAAAAAAAAGATAGGTAAACAAGCTCACGACCCACGTATTATTATATGGAAGCCCACTGACATAATGACGTGAATGCCATCACTCACCTTGAAAGACAGGTTAAAGTTTTAATATCCGTCCGCTTTTCAGGACATAACTTCCTCGCCCTCTGTCGCTTGTTAATCTATTTTAACTGCCAGATATTGGCAGCACAGCACAGCATTATGGAGAGGCTCGGTGGAAAAGCCGCTTTATAGCCACATTCAATAATGACCGGTAAGCAGCGGATTGGCTCTGCCTCTGGCATTGCTGAAGTCCATGGGCGATGGTAACCACTCACCATCAGACGGGCCGTGCGCTTGTCTGCCTACAAGGGCTATAAAAAAAAAAGTGACCCGCGCAAACTTAATACCTTACTACTAGTAATTTTGTAAGATACAAACACTAACTTTATAATAATTACTTAGGAAATTCTCGTAACGAATAGTTCTGAATAGTTTAGGGTAAAAGGGTTAATACAGATGCCCTTCAAGTGTCAATAGCACTATTTCAGGTAAGAAGTTATTGCTTATTGGATTCCATAATGGAAGGGCTGTTGAAAGGAATTTGGGGAAAGAAAATATATTATTATTTATACTAAATGATATGTATAGAGACTGAACATGCGATATTGATTCACTAACGTGTCTATTTATGTGTTAGGGTAGACGGGGTAAGAACATGTTATGCAGTGTTGATTAATTGTGATGAGCATAATAAAAATAATAGTAAAGAAATTACACCATTGTAGTATTAGAAGCATCTTAATTCAAGTTATTAATCCACGGCTGAATTTATTAAAACTAAGTCTGGTGAATGGAACGTAATTAAAGTTTATTCATTTATAGTAATTGTATTGTAATTAATGGAAATGTGTGAATAAAATAGTAATTATATTCTTCTCTATAGAAAACTTCTGTATGAGTTTTGTAATTTAATTCACGATGAAACGAAAATGACAAATCTGTGAAAAAAAGACACAAAAAACCAACAAAAATCTATATACAGTCAAACCTGGGTAAGTGAGAACTGGATAAGTGAGGAAACTCTATAAGTGAGAGTAAGAGTCAGGACCAGTCATTTTAAGCTCCCAAAACCTCTATTAGCGAGAAACAGAAACCTCTGTAAGAGAGAGTCGTTTTTCCCTCATGGACCTCCGTAAGTGAGACTGCTACTTATCTATACCTCTATAAGCGACAGTTGAGCTTTATTTATTTATATTATTTAGGAGGAACAAATGACAAAACAAATTACAAATTTACAATCTACTATTTTGTGACTCATTCTTAACTTTCGTGGAACTTCCTACCATTGTTTTTGCATTGTTTTCTCGTCAATATTGAACCTATTCTATTTCTGGAACTAAATAACGTTGTTATTTTATCGCATTCTTTTCGAATGGACACGTGTGCCTATGTACCGTCCTGTTAGTCGGACTTACTCACTTTATCGTTAATCAATTGCGAAGGAAAGTTCTGTTCAGCATCATGTCAAAACGGAAAATTAAAGTACTGTCATTAAGTGATCAACTTAAAATAGTGAATGCGTTTGAATCTGGAAAATCGCGAAATAAAATTCAGAGGGTGCATTAGCGAGAAACTTGGATTTTTTTTTTTTTTTATTGCCTTTGTAGGCAGACGGGCATACGGCCCACCTGATGGTGAGTGGTTACCGTCGCCCATGGACTTCAGCAATGCCAGGGGCAGAGCCAAGCCGCTGCCTACCGCTTAATACTCTCCACAAGCCTCGTTTGAAGAAGGACATGTCATAGCGCTCGGGAAACACCGTGGAGGGGAGCTCATTCCATAGCCGGATGGTACGTGGCAAAAAAGATCTCTGGAAACGCACTGTGGATGACCGCAGCGGCTCCAGGTAGTATGGATGAACTCTACTCCGGTGGCGGGCGGTGCGATGGTAAAAACGAGATGCTGGTATCATCTCGAACAATTCCTCAGAGCACTCCCCATGGAACATACGGTATAAAATACAGAGGGAACCGAAGTCCCTCCGCAGACCCAGAGGCTCCAAACGATCCGAGAGAATGGGATTATCGACAATCCGAACGGCCCTTCTCTGTATGGAGTCAAATGGAAGAAGCTGGTATTTGGGAGCCCCGGCCCAGAGATGGGAGCAGTACTCCATGCGAGGCCGGACTTGTGCTTTATAAAGCAAAAGTCTTTGTCCAGGCGTGAAGTACCGCTTCGCTCTGTTGAGGACTCCCAACATTTTGGACGCCAACTTGGCTTTGCCTTCCAAATGACTCCGAAACTGGACATCGCTCGAAATGTCGACCCTAAGTATCCCGATACTCTCGGAAGGTTGCAGGGATACTCCTTGGAATTGCGGCGCCATGACAAAGGGGTCCTTCTTCGCAGTGAACGCGCAAACTTGTGTCTTTATCGGGTTGAATTGAACCAAGTTCAATTCACCCCATTCGGAGACTCGCCCCAGAGAGTTCTCCACTTCAGACACAAGTTTTGATCGTCTCTCTTGCACCGCGCTCCGAGAAAGACTCTGATGGCCGATATATCGCGCATCCCCCGTGCTGTCATCCGCATAGCAATGCATGCCATCAATAGACAGCATGTCATTGATATACAGGATGAAAAGCGTGGGGGAGAGCACCGAACCCTGTGGAACGCCAGCGTTAATAGTCATGGTATCAGAACAGTCACCGTCTACAACGACCGTGATGCTCCGCCCATCCAAAAAGCTAGCGATCCACTTGCAGAGACCCTCTGGGATTCCGTAAGATGGTAGCTTCGATAGAAGTGCCCTATGCCAGACCCTGTCGAAGGCCTTCGCGATATCAAGGCTCACAGCAAGAGCCTCGCCCTTGCTCTCCAAGGCTTCAGCCCACCTGTGAGTAAGGTATACAAGAAGATCACCAGCTAAGCGACCGTGACGGAAACCGTACTGTCGGTCACTGATCAGCTGGCGATCCTCAAGATACTTCAGGAGTTGTGTATTTATTATTCGCTCCATCACCTTGGAAAGCAAGGAAGTTATCGCGATAGGCCTGTAGCTCGATGGGTCCGACCGGTCACACTTCTTGGGGATAGGGTGGACGTGGGCGGTCTTCCATGAAGACGGAACCCTGTTAGTGCAATAAGAGAGGCGATACAAACGCGTTAGCGCAGGTGTCAGCTCAGGGGCGCACGTTTTCAAAACCACTGCGGGGATGCCGTCTGGCCCACTCGACTTATGGACGTCCAGGAGTCGGAGCTCCCGCCTGACTGCACACTGTGTGAAGCAGATATCCGGCAGGGAGCTATCACACCGGGGGATGTTCGGTGGTGTGGCACCCCCGTCGTCCACAGTCGAGTTCGAGGCGAAGAGTTTGACCAGAAGGTCAGCCTTCTCTTTCGCGCTGTGGGCCAGATTGTCATCGGACTTGCGCAGTGGTGGGAGACTTGACCTGCAAAAGTTTCCTTCTGCAGCTTTGGCGAGCGACCAAAAAGCATGGCTCCCGGAGGGATAGCTCTTCAATCGCTCGCCAACTCTAGCGACGTGCTCCGACTTTGCCTTGGCAATCACCTTCTTGTAGGACCTGGAAGCGGCGTTATATTTCCGCCTTTCCCCTGAGATGTTAGAATCCCGACGTCTCCTGGCATTATCCCATGCCACGTATGCGGACCGCTTGAGGTGTGCAGCATCCCTGCTGGCATTGTTATACCAGGGTCTGCTGCGACCCCCAACGGGCACTTTAGAGGAGGGAATAAACAATTCCATCCCCTGGAGCACCACGTCTTTAAGACGGTCCGCACAGACGTCAGGATCAGCAGAGGAAAAGCAGAACCGCCCCCATGGGTAGGATGCGTAAAATTCACGCAATCCATCCCAATCTGCTGACATATACCGCCAAACTCTTCGATACCCGGTCGTCGTTCGACGATCAGGACGAGAGAGTGGTACGGCACCACGAATAAGGCAGTGATCAGACGATCCAAGCGGAGCGTCGACCACCACACTGTATCCGGCCGGATCTGTGGTCAGCAGAAGGTCCAACAAAGAAGGCTCGTGCCCCTCGATATCTGGGACACGGGTGGGCTGTGTCACCAGCTGGGAGAAGCCGTAGGCCAAGGCGAAATCGTAGGCAGTCCGACCCGGGAGGTCAGTGGTTCTGGACCCCAACCACTCTTGGTGATGAGCGTTAAAGTCTCCAAGAACCACCACCTCCGCAGATGGGTACTGCTCAAGCACGCGGTTAGTCCCCTCTTGCACATGCTCAAACAGAGCTGAACCTGCATCACTGCTGTGGGACCTGTACAGGCACGCGTAGATTCGGCTACGGCCCCCGTGATCTACGCGCAGCCACAAGAGGGACAGGTCCCGTTGTTCGAGGCCCCGAAGACGGCGACAACAGACATCAGCCCGGACGAATACGCACACCCCGGCTTTACGCAGGAAGTTGTGCTCCAATACGTAGCCGGGGTATTCAAGGTATGAGGTATCATCCGGAGCAGATATCTGCGTCTCCGTTAAAAAAAGCAGGGCAGGCTGCGCCGTCTCAAGGTGGTGGTGTACGGCGTCAAGGTTGCTATGTAGGCCCCTGACATTGCTGAAATCCACATTAAATGTGGAATGGGGAACCGCCTGTGAAACCCTTTTCTTTTTCTTTGTCGACTTCATGATTTTAAATTTTCGGAGAGTAGGATTAGGAGAGGTAGGATGTTGGAGGTGAGATCGAGGTAACACCTGAATGAAGCGCGGAACATAGTACGCGCTCAACCACGGGTTGCGTGAGAGACTGACGCAGGGCATGGAAGGGCCCCCAGTCCACTCTGCGTGCGATCGCCGGGATCCACTCCGGTCTCCGACTCCGGCACGACGACCGCACGACAGGATTTTACACCGGTTGGCGGGACAGCTTCCCGGGGCGGAGTTTAGTAGAGACACCCGGGTTCAGATCCCCTACTGACCGGCGGGCGGCAGCGGGTACCGTTTCACTGGGTCTCCCTATACCCCCGTCAAACAATCACGCCCCGTGAGTTCGCACGCACGTCTGCTCCGCAAGTTCCAGGCGTCACCAAGACTCACCCCCAACAAGGAAGGGGAAAGGAAAGGGATAGAACTGGCTCTCCAACCCACACGCCGGAACACAGCTAGGCTATTTGGCGGCGGACTCTAGTTGGAGGGTGGTCGCCAGCCAGTCGGACTAGGTCCTACCACCGGTTATGTTTTCGGCTCCCGTTTAGCACCACCCAGGGGTCACTTGTAGGGAATCGCGGGTTAAACCTACGGAAGCGGGAAGCACCAACCCCCAAAATTAGTGAGAAACCTCTATAAGCGAGAATGAGATTGTGCTCCCTTGAACTCTCGCTTATCCCAGGTTTGACTGTATTGGATTTAGCCTGCGAAAGAATAAATTGCTTTCACTTCTACCACGTGCGCATTTCCTCCTATTTGATTAGCCTACAAAGAGAAAATCTTCCACCGAGGGAGTATCTTAGGTCGGTAAAAATAAGGTCTTAATGTGCTCATTTATCTCAGTAATGGCAGGGGCATTATCAATCCGCTGCCTATTGCTAGAGTCTATTTCAAATCTTGCCTTTTCGGGCAACATGGTGAGGAGGGCTCCTTACAGAGCTAACAGGTGCATGGTTAAAATGATCTCTTCATTATAAATGAACCCAGCAGTTTCAAGTAAAAGAGTGCGTTGGCAGGTAATTTAGCAGTAAAAAAGAGATGAATTGATCTCGCACTTGACTCAAGATGGCAACTCTCGTTTGTGACTAAAATAAATATTTATATTAAAAAACTAGCGACCCGCCCTCGCTTCGCTTCGGAAACATTAAATTTTATTATTGATGATAGCTAAGTTCCCCGATGTTACACGCGGTTAATTGTGGTACGGCGGGTGACGCCGCGCGGGCTACCTATCAGTGAAAGTCTCGTGAAAATCGGTGCAGCCGTTCCAGAGATTAGCCGGCACAAACAGACAGACAGACAGACAGACAAAAATCCGTACCGTGTAGTTATATATATTTATATGCATGCAGTAAAAAGCGGTTATTTTAATACTACAAACAGACACTCCAATTTCATTTATATGTATGTATAGATAACTTACAATAAAACTAAATTCTCCGCCATGTCATCTTCTTCAGTACCGTTTTTCTATTTCCAAATTTCTTGTATTTCTTATTGAATTTCTTCTTCAACATGAACCTGGTTATTCTGAGATACGCATACCTAATACTAGCTGCAGGCAAACACATGGTTCCATCTCAAGATCGAATTCGCTTAGAACAAAAGTCAACTTAATTTACTACAAAGGCAAGATTTCCTGTTTTAATAAATTGAACTTATAGGCCTTAGATGCTGATATGGATATGGATTTGGCTGATATGGATTATGGATACAATGTAAATCCAACTCCTGTGGAACGCATTACATTCACAACGGATACGAGTAGGTATAATCGAATCAGTCAGCTCTCTATATTGTTAATAGACTTACAAGAATCTATCAGAACCTATTTCTTACTTACATTAGAAATATGTTCCCATATTACCGATCTGCCGATTTGTTACTTCAAATAGTATCAAAAAAATCTTATAAAGCGACATTTAAATTTATCAATAAACCCTTTTTTTTCTCCGACCAAATTTTCAATAATCCCTGCAGTCTCTAGTGATAACTGACAACGGATTGTACATTTTACTAAGTGGAACAGTCATTTGCGTGAATAAAATTGCAGGTACATGTTTATCACTTACGAACTTTGAAAAAACAGTTTCATTGAAATCTACTATTATTTGTCGACGGAAGACTTCAGCTTTTTAGTAGGATTCAATATCAGTACCGTTACCGAAACAAGTTTTATTTTGTTTTATCGTATCTGCCATGTGAGCAATTAAAAGATTAAATTCCCATCACATTTATAACGTACAATTGGTGTAAATACGTAATTGATGCTGTAACGATTTTGTCTCTCACTTAAAACACTACAATTGCATATTTACAAACCAACACGGTCTAGAGCTGAAACAAATGACTAAGTTTTAAGGCCCCTATCTAAGTTGAGGTAAAATATTTAAATCAGCTACACTAAAACTGATTTGAGGTCTTGGAACTTCATCCCCCGGGTATCTCACAACAAGCAGCGATGACAATGAGCCACAGGTAATTTCGTTTAATCACAATTGCGTTGGTACCACCGTTCTTTCTATTTACCCGTAGAGCGGGTATCTACGAACCCCGTTAAGTTATTACAAGAGATGATGTTGCGACCATATTTTAGACAGCACCCACTTTTGGCTGATTATGGGCATTAGGGGTGATCCGACTATTTTTATTTTTTATTTATTTTCCCTACCTAAGCTGGTTACTTTAGTGGGTTATGCCAGCGTCGCCGAGCGAGTAGGTAAGCTCACGGGCCTCTAACCTGAGAAAGTTATCCGACATGACTTGTCCGCATACAATAAACTACAAATATTTTTATGTCTAAAAATTTAGAAGCACCAAATTTTAATTTTACACTACACTCTCACTCTACACATAAAACACAAATTAACTTTCTAATCGTTTTTACAAATAGATTTTTTATGACCAAACAATTTATGTAACAAAATTATACAATGGTTAACATTTATAACTCACAATATAGCCAGTCTGGACGAGCTTATACTACGAGCTGAACGAGGAAAATGCACTAAATTAGATTACATATAAGTGTACGTCCCACAAAGACACCGATAAAATAACAACTATGCGTTATAAAAATTGTAAATTTTCGAAGAGTCTAATAGACGATATTAATTGGAGACCTCAAGAGGTTAAGTTCTTCTATGGGATGTTACCAAATTATGGTATAAAAAATGTTCTTCTCTGCTCTATTACCCTGTCTTCAAACGACATGTAGGCTGGACGAAGAAACAAAGCGTAAAATGGCTGAAGTGTATGTATGTATGCGTGCGTGCGTGTGTACGTGTGTGTTTGTGTGTGTTTGTGTGTGTGTGTGTGTGTGTGTGTGTGTGTGTGTGTGTGTGTGTGTGTGTGTGTGTGTGCGTGTGTGTGTGTGTTAACTGAGCACTGAAAAATGTTGAGATAACCCCATCATCTCTCAATAGAGATTGTACCTCATTGTGCCTTCACACGATACAACCTCGAAGCAACGTTCATCACTAAATTTCTAGAAACTACGCAACAAACACGCCCTAAGACATTTTCATTAGGCTATCTTAAAGTTTAAGTAATAAAGTTAACATCAGTGATGAGTTCGCCTATTTATTCATTTATTTTTGTAATTGCACAAAAAACATCCTGTATAAAGTGTCAAGCGCAGGGTTAAGTGGGCTTAACAAGTAAAATTACATTTCATAAGAGCTCCCTTTCCAGCACACGCTCTTATATCGTTTTATGATTTATATTGAATGTTAATTACATTAAAGTCTTCTCACCCGCGTTGTGGTAAGGCATACATAAAAACCATGAATTATGATGCTGACCAGCTTTCGGTACACCTGGTGCGACGTGAGTGGTGCTGTACAACTTAAAACAAGATTGACGTCTCTTTTTTTTATTTTCTATTGCTTAGATGGGTGGACGAGCTCACAGCCCACCTGGTGTTAAGTGGTTACTGGAGCCCATAGACATCCACAACGTAAATGCGCCACCCACCTTGAGATATAAGTTCTAAGGTCTCAAGTATAGTTACAACGGCTACCCCATCCTTCAAACCGAAACGCATTACTGCTTCACGGCAGAAATAGGCGGAGTGGTGGTACATACCCGTGCGGACTCACAAGAGTTCCTAAGTACCACCAGTGATTACGCAAATTATAATTTTGCGGGTTTGATTTTTATTACACGATGTTATTCCTTCACCGTGGAAGTCAATCGTGAACATTTGCTGAGTACGTATTTCATTAGAAAAATTGGTACCCGCCTGCGGGATTCGAACACCGGTACATCGCTACATACGAATGCACCGGACGTCTTATCCTTTAGGCCACGACGACTTCGACTATTGTGTTGCTACAACGCAACGGTTGTCTTACCCTTCACTCCAGAAAGTACCAATGATAAGAGACAAATGAAACGTTATCAATTAGCACCCGAAAGAGGAAAAAAGACCGCCCGATAGGCCGTTAAAAATAATTGTTTAGCAGGAAACACTCATTAGGCATTTTTAGTGCATGATAACCGAATGAATATGTTAGAGGAAGTCTGATAGTGGCGCCTGTGACAGAGAAGCTGAGAAGTGAACGTTTTTTTTTTTATTATTTATATGTGTGGACGAGCTCACAGCCCACCTGGTGTTAAGTGGTTACTGGAGCCCATAGACATCCGCAACGTAAATGCGCCACCCACCTTGAGATATAAGTTCTAAGGTTTCAGTATAGTTACCACGGCTGTCCCACCCTTCAAACCGAAACGCATTACTGCTTCACGGCAGAAATAGGCAGGGCGGTGGTACCCACCCGCGCGGACTCACAAGAGGTCCTACCACCAGTAATTACGCAAATTATAATTTTGCAGGTTTCATTTTTATTACACGATGTTATTCCTTCACCGTGGAAGTCAATCGTGAACATTTGTTGAGGACATATTACATTAGAAAAATTGGTACCCGCCTGAGATTCGAACATCGGTGCATCGCTCAACACGAATGCACCGGACGTCTTATCCGTTAGGCCACGACGACTTCAATGGGTTTGGGATGGTATGGACATGTGATGAGACGAAATGAAAATGAGGTTGGTAAGAAAATGTTAACTATGAATGTGGAAGGATATAGAGGAAGAGGTAGACCTAAGAAAAAATGGATGGATTGCGTAAAAGACGATATGGGTAAGAGGGGAGTGAGCGAAGAAATGGTATATGATAGAAAATTATGGAAGGAGAAAACATAATGCGCCGACCCCAGGTAACTGGGAGAAGGGCAGGATAATAATGATGATGATGATGATGATAACCGAAGGTTTTTGACCAAACGCATTCTGACCTTTTTTCCATACCTATTCGCTGGTGGCTTAGGCGGCTATGCAAGCTACGCCCGGGCGGCTAGGTGAGCTTACGGGCTCAACCTGAGAGAATTTGCTACAGTAGCCCTAACAAGAGCAGTCTTGCTTCGCAGAATCTATTACCGGAACGGAATCGTGAACTACTGAGAAGATCCGGCGAGAAACTCTGTGCACTCTGAACTACAATTGTTTAATGATTTTCAGAATAGTACCTACATTTACGCATCATCGTGATCTAACGTATAAAACGCACTCGTATCAACCGATACCGCTATGCAAATGTGCAAATCCCGCAAGCAGATCAATTGTTCAGATATCTAAGTAACAAAAACAAAAGCAATCAAATGATTTCTGTAAAATTACTGTTAAACGGAATTTGATAAGTTTTTAACGTAAGCAGAGACTTTACTAGCCAATCTAAAGCATGCGTTTCGATCTAAAGAGGATACCCAGAACTGTAAGCGAACTGTAACCCACCATATTTCAAGTGAGTAGAATTTTTTTACGGTAGGCGGATAGCTGTGACCTTGTCGTTATTGGCAAACACAAATAACCATCAGTAGGACTGCCAGCTCATTTTTCCCCGACAACTTATACCAAAAAAATCATGTTGTACTTGGTGACTGGCTGACTCGGCGGTGCAATAGCCTGCGGACCTGATTGTTCCAACGAGGGTCGTGGGTTAGATTCCCACATCGGGAAGACATTCGTGTGGTAAACAGGTATGTTTGCTCTCTGACTGGGTGTTTATCTATACTAATATATAAACATACAGTGGTTTTTACGGATGTTCCGTTATAGCTACTGAACCATGCATCCGATTGACTTGAAACTTGGTATCCATGTAGAAAATACATTTACTTAATGGATAGGCTAATATTTATATGAGTGTTGGACTCCCCAATAATAATGACAATAAATAATAATGTTAATTTTAAATGCCCAGCGAAGCGAGCAAGTATGGCTAGTTATCTATAGGTATATGTTGGTAATTATTAAAAAAAAAAGTATAAGTGTCCATGTCAATCTCTCGTACCCATAAAACAAGAAATCCTATATTGGGGCTGGATGAACATGTGTGATTTTTTTCGCAGTTATTCATTAAAGTTATTATTGTGTTCGATATGGCTTCGTAACATTAGTGTCACTAGCTCATTAACCCAATTAAAAAAATTACCTGTTGTATCCATACGTTGTAACACCGTTGTTGTACCTACCCGTGCGGACTCACCTAAGGTCCTACCACCAGTACCACCACCATATACATAAATTGAGAGAGAAGAGTATGTACTTAAATTGTTTTGTTTTAACTATATATTTTTTTCTCTACCTATTCGCTCGTACATAAGCGATTATTCCAGCTATATACCTATGCGCGGCGGGGTACGTGAGCTCACATGCTCAACATGTGAAAGTTTGCTAGCACCAGGATCGGAAGAGCCTAAAAGCACCTGGAGTAAATTTTGGGGATCCGAACAGAAATATTTCTGGCGACAGCGACTTTGCGTTAACTCGTCGCCTGGATCAGATAAGAAACCATATCGACAACCTCTTTACCCTTATGAAATTACGCCGTGCAGATTAGAACCTAGATGTCGCTATGTTCCAGATACTATTGAAAATCCCCTTCAAGTTGAAGTGAAGGAGACCATTTGTTTTAGTATTATATTAAATGGAGTTTTTCGTCGCCACAGTCTAAATTCAAACTCAACTTTATCACAGACTAAAATCAACAGTGCTTGAAAATACTAAAGAAATGAAATCCTTACATACTTTACATACGCTTTTGCCGTAAATTCGATGTCAGTTTCATAACGTCAACGTCAAATTAAATCATATGTTTTCGAAAATTAAACATAATATTGTCATGTTATCACAATAATAATATGCTTTTGTCACACTCGTGCATTTCTGATATGTTTAACTTTTTTACAACAGATTCTCCTTAAAAAGCAAAATATACAAAATATTAAATTAAAATAACCCTCAAACAATAACAAAAACACCGTGGAATGTAATTTTAATTTTGTGTTTTTGTGGATATTGCTTATTAAACGAAACAATTCATTAAAACTTAAGTGTTTAAAGTGCTTAATATTTCTTTATTAGTAGGTATATCTTAAAGAACGCAAATATTTACTGTGAAAACTGTGATTTCACAGGTACTACTAATTTATATTTCGCATCTAATATCTTGAGGTAAATAATAAATTATATGATTCATATTAATTGATCTGGTCACTGATAAAACCTACCTATCAATCTATCAAAAAGATTTTGAATATCTTATTATTTAAAAAGAGAGATTAACTTTATGTCTTGAGTTGGACAGAAGCTTTAACTTTACGTGATGGTATATTATAACTCTGCATATGTAAGTATAATTTACATTTTTCAGCAAATTTTTTTTTCATTAACTTACAATTTACATTTTACACATTAATAGTCGGGATGCAGTAGTCAGGCCGTCATGTCCTTGGTCACCAGTAACCCCTTAACCAGATTATATAAGATACAAAGATTTAATAAGATACTTTTCGTAACATAAAGTCATCTTCTATATTTTTCAAATTGCAGTAATGAAAAAACGCAAAGCAAATTCCAACCTCATAAGAGTTACTAATAATATTATACCTATAAAGCCTAAAAGTGTACCTGCACCAGCTGAGAACAAGATGCCGATTTGGGAGCCTCGTCAACCGAATGCCGAAGAAACACACATGCAAGGTATTGCTTCAAAATTATTGACCTTTTCAGTCAAAAGTACTTTAATATTGTGTAGTAACCATCTATAATTGGTGTAGAATAAATAAATAATAAAAGCTCTTTATTATTATTATAAGAGATAAAAGTGTCAATACATAATATATATCGACGCTTGAAAGGCAAACGTGACTAAGCGACAATAACTGCTTTATACATAAATGATAGGCAATAACCATATTCGATACGCAAAAAAAAGGTCTGTTAGGTCCATTAAAGGTTTATTAAAATCATTAAAGTCATATCTAGGTCTATTAAAATCATTTCAATCCTACAGCTAGATTCTTTAAAATATAATTTTTTTCAGGTATTTCAACTTTAAATTAGTCTACTGTAAAGTTCACGCATTGTTGCTTAGTCACGTTTGCCTTTGAAGCGTCGATATATATATATATATATTTTCGTTGTTCTTCCAGTCACCCAAAATATGCTTATTGGAGCTGTCATCATGGTTACCAACACAAATGAGAACTTCCAACTAAAAAAAGTACAAGTTTTATGAGAAAGCTAGAAGAGACATTCAGTCACATAGAATGTACTCACAAGGAGCTTAGTTATTCTGTTTAGCAACAAACAAATTCTTTTCCTTAGAACCTGTAAGATATAATGTATGATAGTATTTTTTTACATTCTAGCTCAGACCTCAGCGATATCAAATCCCAATATTATGCAGATGAACAATAACCCTTTCTCAACAAGTTTGACTGCACCTGCAGAGAACAATATGCCGGTGTGGGAGCTTCAACAGCCCAATATCACAAGAGTACAAGGTAAATTTCTCAATTCAATCAATAACTTTCAATTTGTGACTGGTACTGATGAAATGTGGACATCTAAAAAAAAAAAGTGTGGCACTCGGGAACTGCCGCGGTAAAGCTATTGCATAGCATTTTTTATCAACTTATGCAATTATAATTAGACAATGATAATTTAATATTAAAACAATAATAAAACAAGACCACATTAAACATTTAAACATTAATAAAAGCAAAACAGTAACTGTCCCCTTCACGCTCATAAGCTAGACCACGCGAGAGAGAGATGGGCAGACTTTCCATGATGCGCATGCAGTGTGACGTCACGCCACGCGCTTATTCACAAACACTACACAAGCGCAACATGTGAATGTGTTGAACGCGAGCTACATGGTAGGCGGAGTGAGGGGTGTAAGGTTTTTTTCGTTACGGAATTTCATGATTCGGTCGCCGCGCTCAAGGCCCGCGATAAAATCTATGCAATAGGTTAATAACAAATTTATGGATTTTATTAATATTAATATAAAGCATTCGTGCATTCTGGTCTGAAGTTGGAAAGTAAAATTATAATACTATTAGATTTCTTCCTGTGTCTCCTTGTGTATGTGATAGTTATGGATAGACTTTAGAATGTTCTTAGAACTTTTAGACGTATGCAGTGACTTGGCTCTGCCCTTGGCATTTCTGATGTTTATGAGTGACGGTAACTACTCACTATCAGATGGGCCGGTATTTATGGTACTTAAAAGTATAAATATTCATTGTTCTCAATTAAATGACGTTTCTGTATACTTGGTAATCATTTACAAAAAAATGTCCCTTCTCTTTCAGAAAGTCCCTTCCGACTTCAGCTGAATCCGACACCCCAAACAACACCAATGTTGCCAAACTTCCTACATCCGCCCCACGAACAAACGCAATACCGACCTCAGTTGCCTATTCACATGCAAAACGACCTGAGATCTTTTGTCCCGCCCACACTTGGAGTTCAGCCATCACCAAACTTCGAATCTATACTGCAGCAGCAACAGTTACCGATAATTCCAACTATACCTCCAACGCAAGCAATGTTTACGCAACCTCTGCCATCAACATCAGCGATGCAACTTCCGCAACTAATACCATCGGCACAACTAATGCAGCCTGCGCAACCAGTGCTGTCAGTGCCACTCGCGCCACTCATGCCGTCACCACACCCCATGCCCCCACCGCTGCCGGTGCCGCCACCGCAGCCACAGGCCCCCTTCCCGCCGAGACAACAAACATCAGCGGAGAGCCATGTGATCGCGTCCCATCAGATCCCATCTGCGCGGGACGCGTGCGTCGAACCTCCGAACTACGCAGCCTTGGATACTTTACAAGAAACAGAAGGTAAAACATTTAATATAAATCTTAGCGCACTTTATACGTGTACAGTTCGTCATGTGTCGTTTTGAAGTCGTCGTGGCCTGAGGGATAAGACGTCCGGTGCATTCGTCTTGAGCGATGCACCGATGTTCGAATCCCGCAGGCGGGTATCAATTTTTCTAATGAATTACGTACTCAACAAATGTTCACGATTGACTTCCACGATGAAAGAATAACATCGTGTAATAAAAAATGAAACCCGCAAAAATTCTAATTTGCGTAATTACTGATGGTAGGACCTCTTGTGAATCCGCGCGGGTAGGTACCACCGCCCCGCCTAATTCTGCCGTGAAGCAGTAATGCGTTTCGGTTTGAAGGGCGGGGCAGCCGTTGTAACTATACTGAGATCTTAAAACTTATATCTCAAGGTGGGTGACGCATTTGCGTTGTAGATGTCTATGGGCTTCAGTAATCGCTTAACACCAGGTGGGCTGTGAGCTCGTCCACCCATCTAAGCAATAAAAAAAATGTGTCCGACCTTTTAATTCTTGTGGTTTTTTTAAGAACCCAAAATGCCCCCTTAACTGTCCGCCCTGACAGGGGATTTAATTAATAAAAACGAGGCCGACGAACTATATAGACACTGCACCGTCACCATCCCCGCCAGGCGGACACAGAGCCAACTGAACGAGCTTGGGCTCACTGGAGTTGACATATCAAGTTCTTTTGTTGTATTAAATAAAATAAATAAATAAATTATTTTACAGACAGTAGACAATCGACATCACGGGACCCACCAGGGGCGTCCCTAAATAAACGAGCGGCCCCCCACAAGCGGAGTTCCGCGGAAAAGCAGAAGAAACAGAAACTAACCACACATTTGAGATCCGAAAACACTCAAAGACCCCAGTAAGTTTGATTTTGTGTTTGGTGTGACGTCAGGCCAGAGACTACCGCCACCGCCCTCAGTACTCTTGAAGGGCTCACGAGCGTGCAGCCCACCTACTTCTAAGTGCTTCACTGGAGTGAATAGACATCACGCCCTGAAGATGCCACTTCGAAACGAGAAATTGATTTGTACAGGACATACATCGTATATTGTATAACGGCCGCCTGATCCTCGCTGGTACCCGGGACACTTCTCCTTAATACGTGACTGGTGTTCTAAAACAGATGTGGCATTTTAGGCAAGTAGGTAAACCAACAACGCCCAGTGAGTTCACCCCGGTACATCTCCGCGAGGACGTGCGGGCCAGCACGGAGCCCGTGGTGATGCGGTACCTCATGTCTTGGCCGTGGAAGAACGAAGTCAGGATTAGAGCTTCTGCGACAGTCAGACACTCCAAGGTGGGTACCGTCGCCGCGTGTCCCCACGGCTTCGGGCGGGGACCTCACCTTCCACCCAGCACGTTGCAGGACCCCACGAAGTTTAAACATTCTGTATGTAAACTAGTCAGTTTAGTAACTTGGTAAAAATGCTGCGGTCACTAACTACATACTTTGGAATATAATATAACTAGCAGACCCGGCCATACGTTGCTGTGGCTAAGGTCTTTGTTTCTAAATAACACGTGGTCGGCTATGCCAATACCAAAAATTTACAAAATAAGAACAATTGGATTTCACTGTATTGCGTTTACTACGAAATAAATTTCACTTATACTTTAGCCTCAGCAACACGTGGCGCTTATGCCATCAAATTGTAGCTTATGTGAAACGTTGGTATTTTTAACATAACGCTATCTAGGAGATATTAATGTCAGACAGTATTACAACTATCTCTAAAAACTGATTTAAGGCGCTAAGACTTATGAAACTTACAATTGATAACAAAAATTAACATAAGAAATCATTTTATTGTTAATTAATAAATATTGCGACCATTAAGCGAAATAAAAACCATCCTATGGCCTAAGTTGAAACAAAACACATAGTTCAAAAAAAAAATTTTAATCGGTTCAGTAGTTTAGGGTGTCCATCGCGGATAAACAACGTCACACGTAATTTATATAGATTAAGATAACAAAAAAAAAAAAAAACTTATTATTTTGGAGGATTCGAATTCTCAGTTGTCGTAGTCGCGGGCGGCTAATATGTTATTACATTTGCATACTGTATGTTAACCACTGTCTATTTTTCTAGGAAAAAAAAACTAGGCTTTTACGTCTGATTTCACACAAAACGAACTAAAAGTACCTTGAGATGTGGCAAATTCTTTGATTTGGGTCTTTACCTTCGATAAGAAGACTCACACATAATTAAGATAAGGGCCCACCACCTTCTCTGTTAAGTTTGGGTAGTATTTTTATTTACGTTATAAGAATCGCGCAGAAACGTGAAATTAATCGATTTGTAGTGAGTATTTGGATTTTATCAAACCTTTGGTTGGCCTCACTGTGAGTGCGTGCTGACAAGCTGCAGACTTGTGCACTCTTGTCGTCCGCTGGGTGCTCCTTGCCTGTCGCCGATACGTGTTTCTAGTCCAGTGTCTAGACACCACGCTCCCGTAAGGATATATCACGCTGCGTGGATCCTTGGTCTGGATTAGTTTAGAAATATTCTTATAGAAAAATTTACGGTAGTTAGCACAATGTTCAAGTATCGACGAATAGCACCTTAGTCGTTCGCGACCACGGACTGCGGGAAGAGACTCGGTGCTGAGGCTCGCGTAATATTCCAGTCGCAGATGATAGCGGAGCAAGAGCTGATGGAGCAGCAGTACAGCGACCCGGCGCAGTTCTTCCAGGTGTCGGTGCGCGGGCACGGCGCCGCCCGCCCGGAGCCCGTGCTGGACGCGCTGCTGGCCAGCGTGCGCGGACGCAGCCTCATCCCCTGCTTCGTCCAGGTAATCGCGGGGTTGACGCGGCCCCACCCTGACTATATAGTGCATGAATACCAAACTACTTTACAAGATCAAAGAATAATAATTACGTTATCAATCATGTAACACATTAATGTAAGAGGCATAGTTTTAAAGCGACCCGTGAATCAGCGTTCTCTGCATTGAGTGATTCTAGCGGCCCGCGCATGTGAACGCACTGCATCGGAACATCTTTTGTCCCCACCAGTATAAAAAGGCGTGCTACCGCTGTAGCCACTCATTCAGAAGCCGCGACAATTGGTTGAAGGAAAGGTCAAGAGAGTACACCTATAATTAACCGTATACGAATATTTCACACTAGCGACCCGCCCTCGCTTCGCTTCGGAAACATTAAAACACACATGAAACCAAAAAAAAAAATTAAAAAAAGTAGCCTATGTTCATCAGGGACAATGTCGGCTTCTAATGGAAAAAGAATTTTTCAAATCGGTCCAGTAGTTTCGGAGCCTATTCGAAACAAACAAACAAACAAATCTTTCCTCTTTATAATATTAAGTATAGATAGTATAGAAGTATAGATTCATGTTACTTATTAGTGTCCGATTTGTGATATCGGATTCCAATAGTCCCGTCAATCGTGACTGTATATTTTAATTGGAATACGCTCGACGCACAACTCTCATACTATTTACCCTCATTAGTTTTGTAATTGTAATATCTATTTGTAATAATCTAGTTTAGTTAAATAAGTGTTCTTTTTATATAATTTTTCCCTTTTTTGTATATAAATATGTGCTTTAGTTTAAACTACACTTCTGTTGTTTAGACTGCACTTCATTTTTTTAATTATATGTCGCCCTGAGAATTATTTAGGAACGTATACTCACCATTGTGGCTACCGATTGGTGTAACGCTTATCGTTACAATATTCTGTGAGCTCAAATAACAAAATGTATAAATAAACTCACTATAATTTAAACTCCAATTGACACGTTTTAGTAAGATGCGTTTAGGTCGGTCCGCTGAGACACACAATAGGTTGTCCATTGCCGGGGCCTGCGTTTCATTAGCTGTATCTTTCAGTTGACGGAAGACGAATGCAAGTTCCTCGTGATTCGCTGCAAGACGGCGCTGCTGGCCATACACAAGTACGGGTTCGTGCTGGGCGGCGACGGCGCGCGCATGACGGTCACCGTCTCCGCGGTGGACATCACCACGGCGACGCTGGACTTTTTACCCAAAGTCGTCCTAAAGAAGATTTTGACGTCGAGGTACAAGGACGGTCAGCTGGACCTCAGCGCCTTCACCGCGGGGCCCGGTCAGTACCGTCCCAGTTCACTTGCTTCGACCCATACAACGTTCCGCGACGCGAATTGGTTAGAAATTTACTTTTACGTACTGCGATTGGTCGAATTCGGGCGGAACGAGATCCTCCCCAACCGCACAGCGCTCTTCGTGAAGCATGCGTTACACCAAAGGTTCTCGAAGGTTGGGTTGACAACTGGACGTGAGGTCTGGATTAATTAAATTACCATCGGACGGCTCTGTGCCGCGAAGGGCCAAGTGATGTTGGGGGCCGCACCTCGCGCTACCTCATGCGACTTCAGTGGGGGTCGCCCCTTGACCTCTCCGTGTCGCTTGTCTTGTGGCTGATTGTTCGATGATTTGTTCCAGACATAAAACACTTTATCTACTACCCACTGAATCGCGTCAGCAACCAGACAGAGATATTCCAAATAGAGTCTACGTTCATATGGGAGAACCTCACGCACCTTAACCTCTCACGCAACAGGATCACGTAAGTCCCTTCGAGCTCGGAAGCGGCGCGCGCTGCTCAGAGCGACGCTCTCCTTGTGGAATTCTTAAATTCAGATTGTTTAGTTTTTGAAGTGAAACTTCTTTAGAATCGTTGTGATTTCAAACTCGATGAAACGAAACGAAAAAATAAGTGCGCCGCGATTGGCTCGCCGAAGCGGCTCCGAGCGGCTCCGAGCGGCGCCGACAAGTCACGAAGCGCTCCACGCGGCCTCGCGTCCCCGACTAGTTCAGTACGTTTTTGACACCCGTGCACGCTGGCGTGGCTCTCGGAGTGCCCTGAGATACTTTTATTTCTATTTAGTTTGCTATCATCAGATGTCGCTGCACGTAAATTCAACAATTCTTGAATCGCGGTGACGAGATGTTACACAGTTGATAGACGTTCTCGTATTTCTCTTGCTACATCATACTTACGTGGCGTAGGGATACCGTGATCATGCAGGCGGTTCCCCCAGGACGAGGCAGTTCCATTGCACTGCGGAGTGGTTGACCCTTGCGATTATTATATCTTTTATAAGTTTCACTTTTACGTTTGACTTGCACACACGCATTTTTTTCTTGTTTCTGTCCGTCAGACTTTAAAATTAGTTCTCACTGTTTGATTTTGCTTGAGCCGAGGCCCCTGGACGGTTGCAGTTCGCTGGTCGGGTTGAACCTGGCGCAGATGACGCCCCGGCTGCGGCACCTGGACGTGTCGCACAACGCGCTGGGTCGGCCGGACGCGCTGCTGGCGGGGCGGGCGCTGCCGCTGCGCGCGCTGCTGCTGGAGGGGAACCCGCTGTGCGCCGACTGCACCGACCCCGACCGATACGTGCAGCTCGTCCAAATGATATTCCCTACGCTCGTCACCCTCGTGAGTCTGCAATTAACTTTACGTTTACGGATTACGTGTAAGGGGGCAGGCGGGGGGGGGGGGCGCACGGACTCAAAGTCTGCAATATCTACCTAGTCAGGTCATAAATTCTGTCACATGTTTAATGTAAAATAATTGAAACAAGTTTATTCATTATGTAACCATTCATATACCAAAATGAACTTAACAAAACATAGATTCTTATGACACTAAAGTTTATTCAAAATGACCTCCGTGATTTTGAATACAGGCCTTCAATCTGCGCGGCCAGTCGTCTATCGCAGCACGAACGAGGTCCATGTCAATATCGGCGGCTGCCTTAATCAAAGATGTCTTGAGTGACTCCAAATTGGGATGAGGCTTTGTGCACGCCTTTTCCTCCAAGTGTTGCCATATCTTGTAATCTAACGAATTCAAATCTGGACTGGAGGAGGGCCAGTCTTCGCGCCGGATGAAGTCGATTTCACGCGCCGCCAGCCAGTCTTGTGTGCTCTTCGCTCTATGAGCTGGCGCCGAATCTTGTTGGAATACCCAGTGCCTGTTATTGAACATGGTATGAGAAGCAGGTTCCACAAGGTTCGTCAGGACTGTATTTTGATACACAACTGCATTCGTTTTTACACCTTTCTCACAAAAATGTACCTCTGTTAAGCCCCAATAAGAAACTCCCAACCATACCATGAGCGAGGATGGAAAATGACCTCGTTGGACACGCGGAATACGGTTGCTCGCTTCTTCACTACTGTGTGCGTACACCTTATCATTTTGCTTGTTGTAGCTCTCTTCTACGGTAAAAATCTTTTCATCCGAAAAAAGAATTTCCCGATATATTTTTCCCGCGTACCGCTTCAACAAAGCGCGGCATCTCTTCAGTCTCAGGTCCAATAGACGAGCATTCAAACGATGTCCTGTTTTTCTTCGATATGCCCGAAGCCCTAAGTCTTCATTTAACACCCTTTTCACCGTGGTTCTGCTTAACCCCATCTGAAGGGCCAACAGTTTCTGCTTACGTTTGGGATTTCTTTGAATTCGCGCCTTCACAGCTTTTATCACTGCTGGAGTCCTAACAGACCGAGGGCGACCACTTCTTGACCTGTCATCTACACTAGAGTCTTCATTGTATCGTTTGATGGTACGATAAACGAATCTTTTGGTTATATTCAAATTTTTCAGTATGTTAAAAATTTGAATTGGCGCGTAACCGCAACGATGCAACGCAATAACTGCAACACGGTCTTCTTTAAGCGTCCACTCCATATTTAAAAATGAGTAAAATTCTAAAAGTATACATTTTTATTTTCATGAACAATTCGAAATTCGAATTCAATAAACTTTTTTGTGGCCAGCATTCTAAAAGAAAAGTTTTTACTGTGTGACAATACTTATGACCTGACTAGTTATATATTAATACGTGAACCAAAAACTTTGTACCCCTTTTACGAAAATATTGAGTCGTCATGGCCTAAAGGATAAGACGTCCGGTGCTTTTGTAGGTGAACGGATGCAACGGTGTTCGAATCTCGCAGGCGGGTACCAATTCTTCTAATGAAATATGTACTTAAAAAATGTTCACGATTGACTTTCACGGTGAAAGAATAACATCGTGTAGTAAAAATCAAACCCGCAAAATTATAATTTGCGTAATTACTGGTGGTGGGACCTCTTGTGAGTCCGCACGGGTAGGTACCACCGCCCTGCCTATTTCGGCCGTGAAGCAGTATTGCGTTTCGGTTTGAAGGGCGGGGCAGCCGTTGTAACTATACTGAGACCTTAAAAGTCATGTCTCAGGGTGGGTCGCGGCATTTGCGTTGTAGATGTCTATGGGCCCCAATAACCACTTAACACCAAGTGGGGCGTAAGCTCGTCCACCCGTCTAAGCAATAAAATATATATCATAGCGCTCAGGAAACGTGGAAACGCGTACGGATACTCCTTGGAATTGCGACACCATGACAAAGGGGTCCTGCACCACGCCCCGAAAAAGACTGATGGCCGATATATCGTGCATCCCCCGTACTGTCATCCGCATAGCAATGCATGCCATCAATGGATAACATGGCATTATCAATGGATAGGATGAAAAGCGTGGGGGAGAGCACCCAACCTTATGGAGCGCCAGCGTTAATGGTCGTGGTATCAGAGCAGCAAACGTCAACAACGACAGTGATGATCCGCTCATCCAAATACTAACGATCCAATTGCAGTCTCTCGGGGATTCCGTAAAATGGTACTTTCGACAGAAGTGCCCTGTGCCAGACTCTGTCGAAGGCCTTTGCGATATCCAGGCTTACAGCGAGAGCCTCGCCCTTACTCTCCAAGGCTTCAGCCCACCTATGAGTAAAGTAAACAAGAAGATCACCAGCTGAGCGACCATGAGGGAAACCGTACTGTCGTTCACTGATCAGCTGGCGATTCTCAAGATACTTTAGGTGTTGCGTGTTTATTATTCGCTCCATCACCTTGGAAAGCAAGGAAGTTATTGCGATAAGCCTATAACTCGACGGGTCCGACCTGTCACCTTTCTTGGGGATAGGGTGGGCATGAGGCAATATTCCGGGAACCATGTTAGTACGCGTTCGAAGCCCTGGCAAACTAGAAATGAGTGGGATAGTCAAATCAAGAAACTATTACTATGAACTGCTAGAGTGATGGCGGTCGACGGAGACGGGCTGGGCTACTAACGATCACATGAAATGAAGGTAACAGTAACGTGTTCTGCCCCCAGGACGGAATCCACATCAAGAGGAAAGGGGAAATCCCGAAGTCAGTCCGCAAGACGTACTGCCCGGACGACGCTAAGGAGATAGTGCACGAGTTCGTGCAGGTGTACTTCCCACTGCTGGACTCGGCGCTGGAGCAGCGGGCCCACGTGGCGCAGCTGTACCACCGACACGCGCTCGTGGACATCAGCTACAACCCGGCGCTCAGTGCGTGCGCTCACATACATACGGCTTATTTCATTCATTAAATGTAGATTAATATTCGAAATAAATGAACGAATGAATGAATGAATGAATGAAAATTCTTTATTGCACAAAATAGTGTACAAAGGTGAATTTAACGCTATGCAGGCAATCGAAATAAATATTTTAGTGAATTTTACATTACTTACTACAAGTAATTTATTTTATATAAATTACTTTAACTAATAATGTTTGATGCAGTCCTTTTGCAGTCTAATAATAGATGGCGCCACCAACATTATTTGCTTAGAAAATATTTTTTAAAGTGCATATTATAACAGGTTTTATTTTTAATATAAATTTAATATTGGTGGTAGAACCTTTTGTGAGTCGACGTGTTTCGGTTTGAAGGGTGGAGCAGCCGTTGTAACTATACTTGAGACCTTAGAACTTGTATCTCAAGGTGGGTGGCGCATTTACGTCGTAGATGTCTATGAGCTCCAGTAACCACTTAACACCAGGTGGGTTGTGAGCTCGTCCAGCTATCTAAGCAATAAAAAAACATATATTTAGTAGCCACTGTTTTGATGTGAAAACATTTAAAAGATGCTTAATGTCTCATGTTTTGTTTAAAGACTCAAATGACGGTCAAAATACTTAACTATTATTATTATTATTTTTTTTTATTGCTAGATGGGTGGTATCCACCTTGAGATACAAGTTCTAAGGTCTCAAGTATAGTTACAACGGCTGCCCCGCCCTTCAAACCGAAACGCATTACTGCTTTACGGCAGAAAGAGGCGGGGCGGTGGTACCTACCCGTGCAGACTCACAAGAGGTTCTACCACCAGTAATAAATGAGATAAGGTAGAGCAGCAGCATAAGTAAGTAGGAGTGTTGCGGCAGGGTCGCGGCGCGGCGCGGCGGGCGTGTGCGCGCGGGCGCGGCGCGGCGGCGGGCGGGCGGCGCTGCTGCGGCGGCTGGCTCGCTGGCCGCGCCTGCACCACGACCGCCTCTCCTTCACCGTCGACGTCTTGTGCCACTCGGTCAGTGCCCCGCTAGTCCCGCGCTAGTCGGCAGCGGCTTGGCTGTGCCTCTGGCATTGCTGAAGTCCATCGGCGACGGTAACCACTCACCATCAGATGGGCCGTGCGCTTGTCTGCAAACGAGGACAATAAAAAAAGGGTTCCGTAATCAAATATCAAACAACAGAACCCTCATAATTTTATCCAATCCGTGCGTCACAACCGTATCAACTAGAATTAGAGTACTTAATTTAAACAATAAGGACAACTAACCCTCCATACAAGTTAGAAGGAGATAAACAACACGGCACGAGTGACGTCGCGCTGCCGAAGCACGGAACCCTCGGACCGTCAGACACGAACGCGCCCGGCCTAAACAATATCGTGAGGGTCGTTGACCTCACAAACTTCCTACGCATCCATTGCTGTTTCACAAAATATTCAATGACTATATTTAGTCTAAATGCTAGTCGTCACTTAAACACTGGTACACACTCGTGTAAAAGTCATGTTTCTTGCAAGCTTGGCTTCTCTAATTGGAATCGATTAGTAGATTGCACCATAAGCTCCGCCATTCAATCTATTTCCGCTGCAAAACCGACCAACCCGTAGTACCATCTCTATTGAACCATAAAAGTGCTTACGAATGTGTCCAGGACGAAGCCACGATCTTCAGAGTGGGCGGCGTCGTCAAATTGACGTCTGATTGTCTTGCTGACGAAGAAGAGATGATCTACTTCAGCAGGACCTTGGTGCTGAAGGCTGAAGGCACGACAGAATACAAGATACATAACGAAATGCTTTACTGGGACGAAGTCACCGACCAAACTGCAAAAGCCGCCTTCCAGGTCACGGAGGTGAGATGTTCCACTTACAATTATTGCTCGCTTTTATTAAGGCATACAATTGAACGCACAGATAATTTTATTAAAAACAATACAGGCTCCCGTAATATGTTCACCTAACATAAAATGTTAATGCTTTCAAAATTCTACACTGACTTATGGTATTTATATGTAGTTCTTTTATTTACCATTGAATATTAATTTTATAGAAAAGGTAAGAAGTCTAAGGATATTTACAATGGCACCTTAGTTTAAACTACAAACAAATATTCTTTTCACAGCAAATGTAAATATCAATTTAGCATAAACATATTTCCTCACCGTGTCAAGGGTATCCTTAAACAATAATTATAATACATATTATTATGAGGCCTTCGACTCCTTGTCCCAGGGGTGTAGCGAAAATCTCCTTTTAAAGTACATAATGTTTCTTCGTTATTCTAGTTGCACATCCTCTGTGATATTAAAAAATACTTTATCGGACATGAAAGAAGTTTAAAGATAAATTTCTGCTGCACAGTATTCATACCTTCTGTTCTGAAGGATACAATAATGGTATTATTACTAGTACGATCAATTTACTGTTGAGAATTCCAACTCACATAGACTTAGTGATGCATTCCAGCTGCTGTAAGCTTGTCAACGCAGCATTAAATAGTCCTGGACGTTCAATCATAGGTTCCAGTTAAACTTGTCTCATCTCTTCATTCAAGATGGAATACGCGATTAAATGGTACTGCTGTACCATTTACCACCAAGTAATAGTACAAACTGAGTTAAGAAAAAAAAACATTATTTATGTAGTCTGTACACTCCAAGGTGAATGGATGTGATTATAAACATAACTAAAAAGTATCTAAAATATAAAATGAAAACAATGTTTATTTATTATGACTTATTTTATTGTATTTTAATTTTTACAAAATCTAGTATATGTGTGTTTCTTATAATGATGATATCTAATGGTCAGTCGAGGTCATTTGTATTATATTACCATTAACAAAACAATAATAGTAAAAATAATTTATATTTGATATTGTTATTCAAATGTGCAGTTTACAAATAGGGTATGAATATACTGGTGTATTTGTCAAACGCTTAAAACTATTTGAACATACTTATCGCCATGCAAGGGGCACTCAACTCATACCGAACGAACGCAAATATAGCTTAATTAAAGGAACTTGGCACTGTCGGCTCAGGCGCGTTGCTGCGGATCACACGGTGTCCATCGACTCCTCCACCAGCGGCTCCGTCTCCATCTCCATGTCCCTGTCGTCTGCTCCAGATGCGTATTTCATCCTTAGCTTCTCGTAGTGAAGCTGCTCCTTCGCCGAAACGGAAGGTTTGCAGCGCGCTAGGGCCGCACGGAAGTGCTCGGCGCGCACCGACACGTCGGCTTCCGCCCCGCGACCCTCGGCGATGAGCTCGCTCAGTGCTAGCGTGGCCGCAGTCCGCACCAGTCCGCCCAGGTCGGCACCCGTGTACCCGTCGGTGAGTCCCGCCACCTCGTGCAGGTCCACGTCGGCAGCCAGGCGCGGCCGAGATCCTCCCTTGGTGAGCTTGACGAGGATATCGCTTCGATCATCCCGGGCCGGCATGCCGACGTACATAACGCGGTCGAGTCTGCCGGGCCGCAGCACGGCGGGATCTATAATGTCCGGTCGGTTGGAGGCTGCGAGTACGAACACGCCCTCGCGCCCTTCGATGCCGTCCATCTCAGTAAGAAGCTGGTTGACGACGCGAGCCGCACCGTCGTGATCGCGTGACGTTCGTCGCGGACAGAGCGCATCAAACTCATCAAAGAATATAACGCAGGGTGCCGAGTTCCGAGCTCGACGGAAGCAAGTCCTGACGGCGCGCTCGCTCTCACCCACGTACATATTAAGCAGCTCAGGACCCTTAACTGAGATAAAATTAACGCCAGCTTCATTGGCCACTGCTTTTGCCAGCAAAGTTTTACCGCATCCTGGTGGACCACAAAGAAGCACACCGCTCGCCGCAGACAGTCCTAAGCTGTTTAAGAGTTCTGGGTATTTAACTGGACCAAGTACAGCCAGTTGTAAATCCTTGCGGACTTGCTTCAACGACCCCACATCATCCCATGTTACATCTGGGACAGTCACAATACCCTCCCTTACAGCACAAGGTTTTGTGGTTTTTAAAGCTTTCAAAAAATCTTCTTGTTTAATGGCGAGGCCTGATAATTTGTCTACGCTGTATGGCCTGACATTGAGAAGCTCTAAAACTTCATCAACAATGCTAAGTTTTTCTGGAGGGTTACTGCTTACATTCTCTTCCTGTCCTTCTGTAATATCCTTGTTTGCCTCGTTACTCATTGGTTCAATAGGTAGCTGCTCCTCTGTAGGTTTTACTACATCATCCGTTGTCTCATTTTCTTTATTTTTGTCTTCACTTTCTTTTTCACCATTTGATACAATAGCGACCTCATCATTATTTGAATCAACTTTAATAACTTCTTTACTAGCTTTTAATTCTTCTGCATGAATTTCACTAAATATCCTTTTCACTGCATATGTGCTAGCTTTGTTCACCAGAGCTTGTAAATCAGCTCCAACGAAACCGGGAGTGACTTGGGCTAAAATGTTCATGTCCACATCTTCACTCAATGTTATGTTTTTACAGAGAATGTTTATTATTTCTTTCCTAGCCTTTAATGTAGGTATACCTAAAGTAATCTCTTGCTCTAGGCGACCTGCCCTTCTCAAAGCAGGATCTAAGGCATCAGGGTTATTTGTAGCTGCAAGAACTAAAACTGAAGAGTTATTTTCACTCAAACTATCTAAACTAGCCAGTAATTGAGCAACCATACGTTTTTCCATGTCTTTTTGTGCATGTATTCGGTTACCACAAACTGCATCAATTTCATCAATAAACAACACACTTGGTGCAGCAGCTTGAGCTCTCTCAAACAACTCTCTAATTCTCTCTTCCGACTCGCCAGACACACCTCCAACTAATTCAGTTCCAGTCACAGAAACAAGAGGTAGCTGCAGTTTACCTGCTATTGCATGTGCTAATAAGGTTTTACCCGTCCCCGGAGGGCCATGTAGTAATGCTCCTCTAGGTGCTTTAATTCCCAATTTACTATATACTTCAGGGTGTTTCATGTGTAATATCAAGTCGCAGATCTGTGTAATGATGTCAGAAAGACCACCAATATCTTCAAAACCTATTTTAACCATTTTTGCTGATCCAGTCTCATGTTTTTTCTTTGGTGCTCCACTTTTATTGCTGTCAAGCTTACGTTTTTTATCAAGTGGTTGGTTTTGTTGTTTAAGTGCACTCTCAATCGCCGTGCTGTTAGTTCTGGCTGGGATATGTGGTGTGATAGTTATTTGGTCGTTAATTTTCGGTAATTTGGGAGCCGCACTGCCGTCTTCATCGCTGCTCAAGATGTCGATAGGCTCGCCTGCCTTGTCGGTGGGGCGCCGACTCGCAGCCGGACGTTTTTTATCTTGCATTTTGTACATGGCCAATATACGTTCGTTTAACGCACTGGTGTTTTCGTCTAACAATTCTAAATCTGACTCTTCCTCCGACCCATCTGATGTGGACGCTCCGTCGAGGCCGTAACTCTGTAGTACAACCTTGTACGCAGCTTCGACCATCTGACAGAAGGCAGTGTCGCTCCTATTGTTATACTCGCGGTACCGCTCTTTCAGAGAACGCGCCATTTGACTGACATCGACAAACGTTTTGTCCACATTTTCGGCCAAATAATTTTTTACACGTGACACTATTACGGGATCATTCAAAGTCTTTTGCCTTGTATTGTGAGTTTTCTTCATTTCCAAGAGATTTCGTCTCAGTATTGTTTGTAAAAAGGTTAAATTTCCACAACGGGCAAAACGCAATGTTTTTCGTTTGACAGCGGCGTCTCAAATCGATTGAATGTTGCCAATAGAAAATAATTCTACTCTTTTAATGATGTTGTTTATAGCCATTGGTAACTCGACCTTTAAGCCCATAGTTGTAATTCTTGTAGTAGTTAAACTTAATTTTATGAATAATTTCAGAAGAAATGTCATTCGATTTTGTTCCATTTCCCCAAACAAAATATCGTTAGAAAGATATAAGTATATTATAAACTAAGATATAAATAGTTTTTTGAATACATTAACAGCCCATATGCGATGTTACTTTTTGCTTTTTAACAAATACTAAAGCGTTCTTATATCAGACATATAATTACATGCTTACAGAATTAAAAAAAATACTTTAATTTATCAGTAACTTTATTTAATGTTGACAATGGGAAAACCGTAAAAATACAAACAATAGGTACAAAATGTATATTAGTTCTAACTTCTAACTTAATTTCACTATTTTAGATAAAACTACTAATCGGTTGCTCTCTACAACAAAAAAGCGACACTTGAAGTGTATCCTATTGTAATTTAATTCCACAATTCTAAATGGAAAACAATTTGAATTTCACAGTACTTTTACCTAAAGGCCATATTGTTTCACTATCACCGCTGCTTCATGAGCATTGTGCAATGTGCAGTGTAGTGCGAGCGCGGCCAAATTCAAATTAAAAAAAGTACCTACATTTTCTTCTCTAGATATCATCGCCCATCAATGCCTAAGTTTATTTAGTGTTATTGTTGCTTATTTTACATGCTTACCTATAGGCTAGGTACTTTTTATTGCAGGTTCCAACGACGCCCTTGAACCTGAACATGGATTCACCCGAGGATGAAATAAAACAGAAAATAGTTGAAATTTTTATGTCTATTACGAAACTTCAGAGTCAACCCAGTGAAAAGTATGTCGTTTATTTAAATTATGTCAGTAAATTACAATTATACTTGTTTAGATCTGAAATTTAAAATCTATAATAGTTGTTTAAGTATTCATTGATTTATTTTTCTTTTGAAAAATTTTCTGTAAATTGAAATACTTGTTCAGTAATTTATTTTAAAATAAATATTTTTACAGGTGTTTAGAATTGAACAATTGGAACTTGAAGACCGCTCTGGAGTACTTTATCAATCTACTAAAAGATAACAATTCAGATGATATTATGTAATAAATAAGTATGAATAAGATCTAAAGATTTGGCATAAAAAGAATCACCTTCTACTAAAAGATTAAACTACATATTAAAAGACATGCGAAATATTTTAAACCTTTGTATTATCTAAGTATTTTATATCTAAGTAAATTAAAGCACTTAAGTAAGGTGTAACTTGTTCCCACACTTAGAAGTACATTGAAGATTAAAAAGCAGTTGGTGATAGAAAATATCGTTTCAGCTCGTCGTCATTACTTTCTTTAAAAAGCTACCTATATATCCGAACTCTTACTCGACCACACTTTCACCGTCAAACTAGCCAACATTGCCCACATTTTTAAATAACACTAGATATTTCAAGATTTTTGTATGTAGCCCAATACATATTTGTTTATCTATTGCAACAATAAGTTCATATGCATGCATGTGTTTACTTAAATTTAACATTAGTCATCGTTTTCTCGTTAATCTAAACAATTTTCAAGGCTGGTAAAGATATCTAGACTTTTGGCCAACATTACCCATCTTTAATTTTAGCACAACAATAACACTTAGATGAATGCCTTAAGAACCAATAAAAAATATTTTGGCAATATAAACGATCGCCCAAAATGTTTACTCAATATCATAAATATTTTATTACTAAAATGAAAGGGCAATGTTATCCTGAAATTTTTTCTCTTTCCCATACAAACGGTACGTAGCGATTTAAAAGTGCTAGGGCTGTCACATTTGAGTAATCTTCACAGAGTGTCGCCATAAGTGAGTAACATAATAAAGACTTCAAGCAATTAAAATCAAAGACTCATTTTTATAACATAAGACTTCAAATCTGATAACTTAATTTAAGTTTTGTACTTCCTGGACCTAAATTCACGTCTCGACCTTTTTTATCGAATACGCGATTTATGTTTGTTTTTCTGAAATACAAAATTGCGAATTATGATAGCTAATAAAGATATTTTTTTCTGTAAATATTTTTATTCTATTCAAGTTGGGATACATAGCCCAAAGGATTGCGACTTTAAGTGTAGTTGGGACCGCAAAGTTCTCGAGTTCGACTGCGTACCATGACATGGGGTAAATTGGGATTCTGGGGTAAATTGGGACAAACCTGCGGAAGATTCTCAAAGTACTTGTAGCACGGAATCTACCTAATTTTCTTTAAGGTAATATTTATCAATATATAGAAGAAAAACCAAGTTAACTATGGAAGTACTAAACATGAGTTTAGTTGGTCCCAAAAATTCGTCAGATTAAATTTAAAATAGTGGTTGAAAAGTGCGTTTTAAAACAGCTTAAAGAACTTTTAAAAAAAGTAATATTATCGTTGTTTTTTCAATAAGATCACAGTTTATATAAGTTTTTAATACACCTTTAAATACCACAACAAACGGTAAGTTGCAATATTCTTATTTTAAATACAATATTTCGACAAAATAAAAAATGTATATTTTTTCCTTTCTTTTTGGGGAAAATTGGGACGTATGTAGGGTAATTTGGAACGAGACTGGAAAAATTAGGGACGAGAAAACACAAAATTGGAACGCCAAAAGACAAAATAGGGATGGCTTGTTAGGGTTGTCACTGATATCTTATAATAGATTTTTTAGCCTATACTATCACTTAATTGCGTGATGTAAAGAAGGTTAATGTGTTTATCAGTTAGTTTATGTAAGTATTATAGGTAAAAGAAAAGTATATATATATAATTACTTTTTTTCGCGACATTTACCTTGTAATATCTGCCCGGTCGTATTTTCTTTATAGCAATAAAAAAAATTAAAAGTTAAAAGAACTCAAACGAATCAAAACTTTTGTTATTTCAGAATCTATTCACGCGTCGACTTCATGATTTTGTTAACATTTACAACGAACACACACAAATAAAAACAGGCCTCAGATTTTAAATGTAACATTAATTAAAAATCCGAGATATCCAATGAAGAGTGAGTGAATTAATTGAGTTTAGTTATTTAGCTTAGAAAGAATTTCTTTTATTTTTGTTATTATTGGCAGTAATCTGATAAAGCTGTTTTTTTTATCTTATTCACCTGATATCTTACTCTTGCTCAAAGATCATTTTGAAAATGTTGATTAAATAAAATTGTACTAATGTATTTCCAGTCCTTTTGTTTTCTATTTTTTATTCTATTTTATGATCTTGTTTCAGAGTTGTGATTTTTAAGGAAATTAAATAATAATTTTCTAAAATATAACATGCACATACTTTTTTTGATCATTGTATTGTTGATTATCATTCACCTCACATCGCTTCGGAATAGAAACCAGCTTAATTTACACTATGTTGTGTATTGTGCTTAAATTATGGATTGTATTCATCATTTCGGTCCATATAAATAATTATATGGCACCTACCTATATATCGCAGTACTGCGAGTTGACAACCCTTACAAATATCCCAATTTAACCCTTAACCGTGTCAATTTACCCCGGACGCTGGGTAAATTGGGGCGGCCATTATTTTACCGATTATTTCTTTAAAATGAATAATTAAAATAATGTAACGGTTTTTATCACCTAGGTACGTTCAAGACTCAACTTATTTCTTTGGTTGAGCAGTGACTATTTAATTGGAACTATTTTAAAATTCAATCTGAAGGACGATTTTGTCCCTATTTACCCCATTGAACGGTACCGGGAGACGTAACATAGGTAGGCCTCTCACAAGATGCACAGACGATCCATTATAATACTAATATATTGTGTATATTGTCTACATTACCCCCACCTCACCTCTTTCATTATTGTCATAAAAGGACACAAAAAGGAATTACTGAAGAATGGACCTCAGCATGTTCAGTGTTATACATAGAGTAAGATTATATATAACCTAAGTGTTATACCAACATACTGCAATCGTCAACCCATATTCATTGGTGGTAGTGAATATTGTATATCTGCATAGGTACCAACAGGCGTTGGCTATGGTTTCTAGTAACCAATTAACAAGTAGGACTTAAGTTCTGAGAAATTAGGTCACCTTGCTAATACTTATTATTGCAAGAGATGAGATAAGCCCACCAGTCACAGCAGCCCATATGAATCTATTGGGACTACTCCAAAGAATTAAATATCATTAACCAAATCTAGACTAATCCTGTAATTGTTGCATCTAGTTTGTTTTAAGAATTATTTTATTTAAGCATAGGGTAGTTGGGTAGCGGGAATACATAATGATGGTATGATAATAATGAAATTATGACTGCCCCTGGCATTGTTGACGTCTATGACTGACAGTAATCACTCACCATCAGGTGGGCTGTATGTTCATCTACCTACAAAACAATAAAAAAGTGCTCCATGCTCAGTCGCGTCCTTTCTGAAGGGAGGAACCACAACATGTATTTCTTCAAAAATATGGAAAGTGAACAGTCTTTAACAAAGGACAGCAACTTGAGTACAGCTTACATCTTTGTATACAGTTCATCACGGAAACCACTTCTTGAAAAAAAACCAATTAAATTAAAATAAAATTTGTATACTACAAAAATGTTTATTTTGCATTGACAATCAAAAAATATTATTTTTATACAATCATCTCAAGATGTCTGGCGTACTCAATGGTCTGTTGAGCCAGTTCAGCAGATGGAAGAATGCCCGAGAAGGCCACAGATGTTAATTCTTCGCTTGTGAACCGGTAGCAGTTGTCAGGACCTAACCTCCAGTTACGCTGTACAGTCAAATAAAATTATTAAACCCCTAATTTAAATTTTTACTAAACATTCAGTAGCAGTAGTTGTCAGAGAATATTTTTCCAACAAGGCATATCATAACTTCTAGAGAGAAGACAGAAAATATCTTTTTAAGCTAGCAGAACATTAGGCCAAAATTATTATTCAAAATAAAACAAATTAAATCCCGTCCGTGGCCGGTGATTCTACATTCTGTTACTTGAAATATTTCCTCTTCCAACCCAATTACTCAAAATGGACCACATGGATGTTACTTGTAAATGAATTTGTGTACTATGAACCTTTTTGTTATATAGGGATGTCTATAGAAATAATATGCATAGTTAATAACAAATTGAGTCAGTAATTCTTAGATGTGAATTCAAATTTAGATGTACCTATTGAAAAACGAATGTTAATAATAACACAATGCTTTCTTTGGATCCATTTGGGTTAAGAAGCCAGCCAAGCCAAATGCTATGCTTGTATTCCAAATTACAAAAAAAATGCAGTTAAGAGAAAGTTCACTCTGTTGTAAAAAATGCTTCTATTTTGTGCAGAATCTGTAGAGTGCACATAAATACATATCTTGTATATGAGTTTGTAGTATAGCCAAGTCAGCAAATGGACAAATAAACAGAAAGCAAAAAAGACAAATAGAAATTGATAAAAAAAACAATAATAGAGGTAAAGTGTGCTTATGAAAGTAATTTTTGAAATTGTTGGTTTAAAAGAATTACAAACTCTTTTACTGTTAGAAAACAGCACTATTTTGCAAAAAACAAGGTATAGGTATACCTTGTTTTTTATAGTAGTATAAAACAGTGCATACCTTCTTTCCATACTCAAGTACTGCTTGTTGAGAAGACAAGTTAAGTCGTCTAGCGGCTTCGGCACAAGGGATTGTGTGGTAAGCTTTCTCAATGCAAGCTGCAATCTCTCCACGAACTGTTTCTAAAAGTGTATCCATGAAGAAGGTGTAGCTCTCTGCTGGCACATTACCCTGTTGTAACAAATTTGTTGAATGATTGATACAATTTTTGTTTACCTGTGTGCCATAAAACAACTATTTCACAGTTTCTCTGAAGTTCTAAAATATGTATGCTTCAGACTTCATTGGAAGAAGCTGCTGTCTGGTGGACAATAATCAAATGACAAATTAATGTGATTGCCCTTTTAGTATAAATATTGATTAAACCAAAACTTTAACAATCAAATATTGCAACTAAGAATATCGTATTTATTTTTTATTTTTATTTTTTAACAGTTCTAGGTTTTGTTTGTATCTTTTAAATTTTATTTATTTATAAACTATTCTAGAATATTTGAATGCAATTCCATTAATCATTGAAATTAATTCATTCATACTTCAAAACATACTACACATAATGACTTCCAATGTAGTCCTTAAGGCAATGTACCATGTAATTGTACCATGTACAAAATTTTAAAATTACTGTAGGAATATACGACTACCAAAATTACCACTGAAGCTCATTAATTAATTGTGATAATTACAATTTAGAATCTCCATTGAATTACTAGATACAAAACTTTTCTTAGAGTTGCATACTATGAGTACCTTTGCTAAGAATATTTTGTTGTAGCTGCCCTCCATTAAATACTGTTCTAGAGCAAGCGGGTGTCTGATATAAAGATCTGTTCTTATAACATCAACTGGAAGACGCTCAAGTTCTGTGTGAAACTCGGCCACTCGGTTTTGAGAAAGCAGGTATAATAGATTCAATCCTAACAGTTGGTTTGTGAATGCAGACTCCGGGAGGTGGTCTCTGAAAATTGTTATTTATTAAAATGCTATATTAAGTTCAATATCATTGATAGTTCATTTAATAATGTTCCTTAATCTGAGCAATTTGTGGATAAGGAATAGTTCCTCCAGAGCAGTAGATCTCACTATATTTTGGTTTATGGCAATATAATTTACATTTAAACTTTGTAACAATAAATGAATATTCATTATCCTTCCTTCGATTAATATTTACTATCATGCAAAGTGCAAAAGAGATGCGAGTCTGAAAATACTACAAAACTACTACCCTAAGCATAACTGTAATTGCTTCATTTATTATTATTTATAGTTAATTCATGAACTCTGTATATATGGCTAAGCAAAAGGTAAATAGCAGCTCTAAAATAAAACTGATCTTTATAAAATAAACAAATATAATAATTGAATATAATGTCAGTACTGTAAAGTAATTTATTAAGATCAATCTCAATATCTCTGAATCTGATCGTCACTTGACTTACTTGTAATCGAAATAATAACACTTGAGTTGAGACATGTATCTCTCGAAAGCTTTGACGTCTTTCACGGCGACGGCCCATTGTGCACCTATTTCCAATACATCTCTAGCCAAAATCAACTCTTTTTGGTTTGCTGCGACATTATTACTTGGAAGAAACGTTAACTGTGTAAGAGCAATCTGAAAAAGCCAGTTATTTATTTCTATACTTTGAATACGTACAATTTTGACAAGTCATTGTTCATAGTTTACCTTTATTTTGTTTAAGAGCTCTCCACATTTGTCCAGCTTTCTTGGCTTCTTTGCCCACTCGGTCTTCAGATTTTGATATAATGTAGCGACGTCTTTTACAGTAGCCATAATTTTAAATTAAAATTTTCTAATAGTTAAGCACAGTTCTATCAATCTAGAATTTCGCCTCTCTTTCTGTAGTTTTGAGGTATTGAATTTTTTTTAAAGTGATTTTATGACCTGGTGTCTGAGACCTTTAAGTCAAATCATACTTTAATTTTAATGAAAACTTTTTGAAAAATTATATTATGAAATGAAATGATATGAAGCTGATTAATATGAAACATGGCATGAGACGAAATGAGGTGAAATGATATATGGGATGAAATATAATCTCAGTAAAATGGTGGTCATTTACTGAGACTTTTTCAGTGGATTTTTTGGAGATCCCGAGAAGCTACGTTCAGCAGCTTTGTTTCATTTTCCCACATTTGTGCACTTTCACAGATACTAAACAGTTAATAAACCACCGTTATTAAGCATTTAAACCTGAAGAAACACTAAATAGACAAAATAAAACAAAACCCACAGCTACACTCTTCGCGATCCCGCCAAAAAGCCCGAGGCTTTGTATTTGTTTTAATTCACCCATTGGAAAGACAAAGAAAACATCGACTAGGCAGCCAAATCTTTTATCAAAAAAGTCAAAACCGTGTTTTTGGTATGAAATGTAAAATAAAACAGAAAAATTAAAATTGCTTTTTGTTATGAAATGAAATGGAAATAATAAGATAGGACAAGAAAACAGTGTAAATTTAAGATAAATTAAAGTAAAATAACCTCTCAGTAAATAGTGAGAATTTATTAAGCGTTGAAGAAGCTTTTGGAAAAAAATTGAAAGGCCGCGGTGAAAATTCCCGCACCTGGGTTTAAATGTCACTATTATTAAACATTTAAACCTGAAAATAATCAATAAAAGACAATTCATGTGTCGTATGGTAGGAAACATAGTGAGGTCGGCTATAATAAACCAGGCGCGATGATGGCGTCTTTTATGTTTCACATTCTTTATTTTGTCCGAAACGACAAAGAGATCTACCTACCATCGTAACAATTTCGTTACTTTGTACACATTTTATAACTAAATTTTAGGCGAGTCAACTCATTGTTAGTGTTTCGTCTGATGTAAACGTGTATTAATGGTTGGTAACTACTTAGCATCTGTAACAATGTACAATGGAAAATGAAAGAAAATTATGTGATACGGCTTTCCAAGTTTTTCCACCAAGTTCATTGAACTCTTTGCAAATATCTATAGTTGCTCCGATGGGTTTTTTGTTAATATTTTTTATTGCTTGAGCTCACGTGAGCTCACGATCCGCCTGGTGTTAAGTGATGGTGGTAAAGGCATCTTCAGTTCAAGTAGTGCCCGTGTGAAATCATTACTCTTGCACCCTATATTAAGCGCTCGGTCAAAGTGGATCAGGATCAGTGGACAAAAACAGGTTTTTAGCGGTTCATTGAAAGTGCCAAAGCCAGCGCCCCTTAACACAGCTGCGGCTGTGTGCAACGCACACCCTGCATCATAGGTAAAGCCTGATTTGCCGCCACTGTTGGGTTTACTGGTGGTAGATCCTATTGTGAGTCCGCACGGGTAGGTACCACCACCCCGCCTATTTCTCCGTGAAGCAGTAACACGTTTCAGGTTGAAGTGTGGGGCAGCCGTTGTGACTTTACTAAGATCTAAGAACTCATATCTCAAGGTGGTTGCGGCATTTACGTTATAGATGTCTATGGGCTCCGGTAACCACGTAACACCAGGTGGGCTGTGAGCTCGTCCACCCATTTGCAATAAAAAATAAAAACCTACCTTGAGGCACGTGTTCTAAATTTTAGTTTTACTGTACAATAGTTGCCTCACCCTTGAAACCAAAATACTTTATTGCTTCATGGTGGAAATAGGCTGGGTTGTTGTGCGAACTTAGAAGAGGCCCTACTATTAATTACGCAAATTAAAATTTTTGTGGGTTTGGTTTTTATTAGACGGTGTTCTTTCTCATTAAATAAATTATTCGTGAATATTCATTAGGTACGTATATAATTAAAAAATTAGTACCTGCCTGCGGGATTTGAACACCAGCATAGTCACATCACCCGATACGAATGCACTAGGCGTTTTATCCTCTAGACTGTCTAGACCAAGACAGCGACGCGACGACTTTAATATCCATTCCATTTTACTGTTCATTCACTTTCAAAAGCTTAGACCTTTGATCTAATTGAAAATAGCTGTATGGCTATGTCCTCTTTGCCTATTCAATGGACGAATCAAATAAAAAAATTGTGTCAAAGTTTTAAAAATCCTGGGGAGACGGCTCAAGTTAATTTGATTTATGATAACATCGATTATGTATTTATTAGGGGTAGCAGACTTGTTTTAACTGTTTCAAAATTTTATTCTTAACATATAAAAATAAAAATGAGGTAAAACGATGAGTTCACCTTCTGCTGTTGTATGCCGTGAAGTTTTTGATGAAAACAGTCAGCCATCAGTCGAGGGTTTGTAAAAATATAACTAAAACAGGTCACAATAAATCGTAAACAACTGAAATAAGTCTTAAATAAATCAATAAATCATTTATGTGCATGTGTTTGATTTTTAATTAGTTTTATAGTTGAAAAACGATGTGTAAAGTTTTTTGTCTGCGGCTATAGAAATCTGCGAGTATGCCCAGCAGTTGGGAATTGATCCTGAGAGCGAAAGCCACCTTTTACCACTTGCGCGCGATGGACTTATGCAAGCACTGCCCCATCAGTGGAAAGCATAGTGAGTTTACTTACACAATGCACATTAGTTTTCGATCTAATCATCTTTCAGGATCACACAGAATTTTACGGCTAGTATGGTGATGATGACATTATTCCAAATGTTCAGCTCATTTAGGAAAAGTAAAATTATTACTTCCAAAGAATACATGTTGTGGAATAGTGACTTTGTCATTGTGATCAATGGTAATTAATTGCCACTAAATTGGCTGTTGGCTTTGTCTGCCTTCAATGAAAAGAATAAGCTTTTTGTATATTTTAATACTTCCAAGAGACAACATAATTGGAATATATTTCGAGTAAGTTTCAAATCATTTTCTGGAGAAGCTAAAAGATGCTATGTAAGGGCACTGAAAGTTATGACTGAATTTAATTTAATGAGCTCTTAAGGAGCAATAGTGTAATGACTTCGCAAAACTCTTTATTTGCTGTTATGTCACCAGTTAAAATACTTGAGTAAACTCTCTCATAGGAATTTATTTCTTAAGTGGATTTTCAAGATATGTGGCTGATGTGGTAAAAGCATAGCTTTGTACAGATTACCTTTATGCCTCTGAGATTCTGAGAAAACACAGATCATTCTATTTTGGCTTTAGGATGTAGTTTTAGCACTTTTGCATTATACTACATATATTGAAGTTGCTTACTGAGCCCTTCACCTTAGCAGAAGATTTGTAGATATCGTGGAACCTATCTGTTACTTTGTGTGATCAAAATAGGATTATGAAAACTTCACCACAGTACTGAAGCTATCTCCAATGTTTCAATATCTGAGACTACACTTCTTCATGCTACAAAAAGTTACTTGTTAGACTCTATGTATGATGAAATTGTATTAAAAGAACAAATTGCAAACTAGAACTCTTCATAATAAAATGCTAAATATGATAATTCACACTTTATGCTCTTTCCACTGTAAGTGAAAGTATCACCACATATAGTAAAGTATTAGTATTTAAATAGAAGAACAGAATGAATTCAACATAGGAACAGAAGTATATAGTCACTACAGGACTACAAACCTGATTTTCAAATACTGTGTTAACTCAAGCAGAACAGTTGTGTACCTGTTATAGTGATCACCATGTTACATTAGTAAGTACCCACAAGCTCAGAAAATCAAAAACCATTTGGATCGCTAATTGTTCATACAATCATTGGAAAATAATATTCACCTCACAAGTTGAATATAGAAATTAAAAACATCATTATCATCTCCATTGGTTAAAATATGCATGTCAAGAGTTAATGAAATGGCTAGTACTGAGATTAGTATAACTCATTAGCATTACTAAGGGTACAGCCAGTCTGCTATCTGTTGCTCAAGATATGTCACAGTGCTTAGGAAAGCCCTTTGAAGAAAGGTCATTTTAGATATAAATGGTACATTACAAATTTTTCTCTAGAAATGCACTGTAGAGAGTGCAGTGGCTCCATGAATTAACAATAGATACTGTTTGTCATACAAGGCAATTGATGTACAGCCTAAAACAAGATGATGGGATCATCTCAAACGATTCCTCAGAGCACTCCCCATGTAGAGACCCCTAGAGATGTTATGTAATTAGTTATTATCTAAAACAGTTATGATGAAAAACTCCAAACTCATTACTACTATAACGAAGAGACAAAGAACACTCAATGGGAGCATCCTCTGGACAACCTGTACCGGGAACTTGTGAAGAAAGCACGAGATGCTTCTATGCAGGATGATACATGTGCTTCAGTTCAGGTGAGAAAACATAGAGTAAGTGTCGGGCTTTAATGAGCTGTACATGAGCAGAAAAGCTCTTGGCCTATGCAATGCCAACAAAGATGGCCCTAATTAGTATCTGCTTTTTACTGGTTGTCGTGTGTCTTGTGAGTCTGCACAGGTAGGTACCACCATTCTGCCTGTTTTAGCCATGGTGCAGTAATGCATTACATTGAAAGTTGTGGCAGCTGTTGTACTAAAAAAAAATACCGAAACTTAGAACTCGAATCTCAAGGTCTATGGGCTTCAAACTTAACACCAGGTGGACCATGAGCTCTTAGCAATGAAAAAATAAAAAATTCTTATAACTGTTTTATGAAACATAAGTAAGTTATTTTGCTATTATTATATTACCAGCTAATTTTATTAACATTGTTACTCTAACTTTCAGGAACTTCCTACATCAGAGGAGAACACCAACCAAAGAAACCTCGAGCGACATGAAACCAAAGTAGAAAGTGATGAAGAACTAAGTACAGACAGCGAAAACCAGCCAGAAGTCAAAGAAAATACAATACATAATAAACGACTCACACCTTTAGGTCGGCCACCACTGTCACCACTCACCAAACTAGATAGGAAACTTGGAGATATACATATATCTCCACTGCGGAGAAGCATAGAAGGAGTACCAAAGTCAAAATTAGTCCATAATACCTCTGACAAAGATGTGTTTGATAGGATGCCATTTGAGAAACAAAAAATAATGTTCAAACAACATTCTGAGAATATAGATCTTAAGATGAACATACAAAGTCCAGAAGAGGAGAATGTCAAGCTGTTGTTTGGAAGTAAGACTGCTAAGGGATTGCCATTGACTGGTAAGGTTTTCAAATTTGCCATGTAATACTCATTACTATAAATTCACTTTAAATTGTGTGAAAAAAAATTAAGCTGACTCATGTCAGAGACATCCCTACCTACCTCTGAGGACTTCAATCTCATAACATGACGTGGGTAGTAGTAAAATGATGAAAATGATTATTCTTAACATTAAGTATTCTCACAGCATCATATTACTGTGTACACCAGATCATAGCCCACGTGAAGAAGAAAGAATAAAAAATTAAGCATCAGTGCTTGTATTGTGAGGTGCTTGTTGACATTGAAACTGAAATAAATTATTTTACCTAACTCACTTGTCTTAAGATGCTGTTGATTATAGTGAAGTGCTCCATAAATATTAAACACTAAGAATTTATACAGTTGTAATTATTTTCATTTCCAGGTAAAGGCAATATGTTTTTAAAGCTATCGAAATCTGATCTACCAAGTCCAGAGACTGAGAAGTCTCTACCATTAGACTCAGTCACAAAGAGCGATCCACCCAAAGGTATCCTCAGGGAATCCATCTCCGATATTATTAATCGGAGACCTGATAATGTGGGTAGACAGACTGCTAGTTTTGACGAAGACAAGAAGTGTGTCCGGTTAGTTGATAACTTTAAGCTTACTTTTGTTCAACTGTCGGCAATACTGATGACTAATGTAACACGTAAGCAGCTCGAAGGAGCCGAGACACTAGGGACTAGGGAATGGTTTGTAAGACCATGACTGAGCCGTCAGTGGTGGTCCCCCAGGTTCCAGCTGGAGGACGCGGCGGAGTCGGCGGCCAGCCCGGGCTCCAACAGCTCCTCGGAGCAGAACGAGCCGCAGAGCTCCGTGGTGTCCGCCCGCCCTCCCCTGCCGCCCAGACTAGCCAAGCCTTCATCGGACAAGGACTCTACTGGTAATCATTTCCTATGAGTTTCTATCTTCAATTTTAGTTGAAATCTATCTATATATTTTTTAATTTACTACCTTTAAGTGAATCATTTCTGTATGTGTAGTAACCGGTGCACCTAGGGAATGGCTTTAAGGATCAAGTTTTGTTATGAGATAAGTTTTGTAGTGTCAGTTTTATATCGAAAGATATCTGCGTAGACAAACTCCAATTTTAAAGAATAAGCCGTTGCTCGCGACCACCACAACACCATTTCATATATTTCTGGCGCGATCGCTTTGCCATCCATATATGGATATTTAGCAGGTCAGCTACGTTTCACTGAATTGCCGTATGGACTTCCACTCAATAGTGACAATTGGCACATGGTGGTCGCGGCTCGACACGCCGGGTTGCATCCACTAGAGGCGGTACAGCTGCAGGCGCCCCGCGAGCGCTAACAGACAACGCAGTGTACATCGTACAAAAGGAGTGCGCTAACGGTTTCCGAATACAAACGCGGGTTCCCATATTCTGCACGCATTGGAAGGCAAACAGAAGGCGTGCGGGGTCAGCTGCGGTCATTTACTCACAAGTCTTAATATTTAAGCAAATTTTATTAAATATACATAGTTATAGTCTGGTATGGTATGTTACTTGTGTGGATACTATGGCTCCCTGTCATTTGGATGGTACTTCCTCTCGCCCTGGTTCAGCTGCATCTTCAGCAGAAATTTCAAAAAATCGGAAGTAGTCGGGTTTGGCTGGTATTTTGCACAGAGAGTGAGTCTGGCTGTCCAACGAGGTAACGTAGCCAGTATCTTGGGAACTGTGCCTCCTTCAAGTGCATTGGAAGATTTGTTCTACTGTATGAGTTGATTTATGTTCAATTATTTAAAAAAAAAAAAGTTATAATCATATCAAAATATTATATTACAGGATTCGACTTGCGGTTAATAAAATTTAGTTTAAAATTAAACACGGAAGCAGGTTCAGCGACAGCGTCGGCGGGGTCGGAGGTCGCGTCCGGGCCGGGCCGCCGAGTAGTCCGGCCGCCGCCCACCGACTACATCCGGCCCCAGCTCTTCCAGAAGCACTTCCGCAAGATAGCGGACATACTGGCCGACCCCGCGCCCGACCCCGCCCCCGACCTCGCCCCCGACGGACCCAGGCCCAGGTCGGTCCCCCTCCACCGCTCTCACTCACTGTGTGCGTCGCGTGTGTGTGTGTGCTCTAACAGTGCGCCGTCCCACAGGTCGCCGATGGTGCCGCTCACCAACAAGATATCGATAAATCTAATGGAAAGCATCGAATCTGAAACCTCGATAGACTCACCAGACAGAGAGTTCGCCAACTTGGACCTCAACGACCTCAACGACGTGAACGAGCCGAACGACCTCGACGACTCAAACGAACAGAAAGACCGAAGCGTCTCGAAGGACGATAGCGACCGCGACTCGGGAATGTTGAGGTCTCCTCCCGCGGAGCGCGCCGGGCAAGGACAGCCCGCGCACTCAGACGAGCTCCGAGACACTTCTGAGCCCGACCGCTGCCAGCAATCAAGTGAAGGTTTAGCTAAAAATAAATCAAGCTCAGAAACATCCCCCGCGCCCCCCGCTCCCAGCCCCGCTCCCAGCCCCGCCCCGAACTCCGCCCGAGACATCAAACCCCTTAAGTATGATTTTACAAAACCTTGGACCCCCTTATCAAGTTTCCAACCGCAGAAAGCTGTGATAGCTCCCCAAGTTAAGACCTCGGAGTCCTCGTCTAGCCTAAAAGTTGCCAGTCCGAGGCTGGATGGAGTCATCTTGTCTAATGGGAATACCAGATCCGACAACGTAGTGGTCGTGTACCAGTTCGAAACGCAACAGAACTCTTTGTCGAAACCGCTCAGGTCGCCACTGATACCCGACATGGGAACTAGAGACTTCATAGAACGGCACAAGAGCGACGAGAGAAGGAGATTAGAGTTGGCCTTACAGAAAGAGTTGGAGAGTATAAGAGTGGAGTGGTCGTTGAGGGAGAAAAAGCTGAGAGCCGAGCTAAATGAGGAACTGAGAGAGTCTGAAGAGAGGTTTGTTGCGGAGAAGAGGGTCAGGCTGAACGAACAGGCGGAGAGACATCGGAGGGAGCTGGAAGAGGTTAGCTTTTTTTGTTTTTTCTTCATTCTCTATATTCCGAGACATTGGAGAGCTACATGGAGCTCGTAGCATAGGAAAGTAAAAAAAGTATCATTCCATTTGTATGACATTAATTAAAATAAGATATACTTGTATTCATGTCATAAACGAGGTATTGTACAAGTTTTTACAGTGTCTCAAACACCTGGGGCATGGGGATGCGACCTCTGCGACAAAGGGGCCCCGTTCTGGGGCAGGAGCGGCGGTTCTAGAGCTGGTTGTAGTGTCAACCGCGGTATCCCTCTGCTTTGTTTTACTCTGCCTCGGGTGAGAATGCTAGGGAGAGTGGGTAGGTCCTTAACATCTTGGGCTACCGAGACCTACATATCCCGAGCGCCCCCTAGACGCCATAATCTTATCGGAGAACGGGCCCTGGCGCGAAAAAAAGGGTAGTGTAGTGTTCGTTGGTCCTCCCACATTTCATTGCATTTGGGACTGGAGCACACGATGTGAACGATGATAAATATTGAAATGTTTTTATAGCGTGATTGAGTGTGAATGATAGTGACGTGATTGTTGTCGCGCACAGACGCTCGCGTCCAACGAGCGGCAGGTGTGCGCCGCGCTGGAGGCGGCCCGCGCGCAGCTGGACGCGCGGCGCCGCGCCCACGTCCACGCGGCGGAGAGCGAGCACGCCAGGGACATGGAGAGGCTCAAGGAGACCTACCGGGACAAGCGCGACCAGCTCCGCCGGATGTTGGAAGCGGGTAACGTTGCAGCTTTTTTTGTATTCCTACTTAAGCTGATAGCCTTGAGAGGCTATATCAGCGTAACCTTAACTAGTAGGTGAGCTCACGGGGCTCAAACCTGACGACGTTGCTAACACGAATACTAGCAAGAGCCGTGCCTCGCAGAATCTATCACCGGATCGGAAACGCGACCCACTGAGAAGATCCGGCGAAAAACTCAGTGGCCTGTGTCTGAGAGTTAAGTTACTCGTCGAGCCCTTCGTCGCAAGCGACGAATTCGACAAGAACGATGACCGGTGCTTGAGGTACCTCAAAGCACCGTTAGTGGATCGGAAGGATCCGAAATGACGCGCTTGGGGCAACGTCGACTGCTTTCCATTCTGTCAACAAGATCAGGAATGTAGTTACCGGCGGCCACAATGAGAGGGGTCTCGTGTCGTGCAGCCTTATCGAAGTGAGTTGCAACCCGGGGCTCCCGGCGCTGTGTCGCCAGTATCAGGCTCGCGGCGCATCCTGCTCGTTGTCGGCGTCGTTACTGGCGCACTACCCAATTATGTCTTTTGTTGTAGAGCACGAACAGTGCCTGGAGGAGGTCCGGGATCAGTTCGCGTCCCAAGTAGAGCGGGAGCGGGCACGGCTCCGGGACGAGCAGCGCAGCGCCGTGCTGTGTGCGCGGGAGCAGCACCGCGCCGCGCTGGACGCGCTGCGACAGGACTACCGGGCGCAGGTGGAGCGCGCGCGCGGCGAGCACCGCTGCCTGGCGGAGGAGGCTCGGCGGCGGCTGGCGGCGCAGCGGCAGCCCGCGCCCGACAAGTACCGCGCGCTCAAGGACAAGTACACCAGGCTCAAGCACGACGTCAAGGTCGCGCACCCCTCGCGACACCGGCCGCGGAAATAACTAAATCATAACGTTTAAAACTTATCATTGCCGTTGTAGGCAGATGAGCACTCAGCTGATGTTGAGGGTTGCCGTCGTTCATGGTCGTCAGCAATGCCGAGGGCACAGCCGCTGCCTACCGTTAAGTATTCTCCGTTAACCTCGTTTGAAGTAGGACATGTCTTAGAGCTCGGGAAAGACCATAGAGGGGAGCTCATTCCAAAGTCGGATGTTACGTAGCAGATAAGATTTCTGGAGACACTCTGGATGAACACTCAGGAGGGAGCAGTACTCCACGCGAGGCCGGACCTGTGCTTTGTAAAACAAAAGTCTTTGTTCGGGCGTGAAGTACCGCTTCGCTCTAATGAAGACTCCCAGTATTTTTGACGCCAACTTGTCTTTGCCCTCCAAGTGAGTCCGAAATTGGACATCGCTCGAAACGTCGACCCCAAGTATCCCAATACTCGTGGAAGGTTGTAGGTACACTCATTGGAAATGCTGCATCATGACAATTCCTTCTTTGCGCGTAGTGAACGCGCAAACTAGTGTCTTCAACAGGTTCAATAGGACTAAGTTCAATTTCAAATTCATCTCACTTGGAGATTCGGCTAGATACAAATTTTTGAGGGCCGATATATCGCGTATCCTCCGAGCTGTCATCCGTAGAGCAATGCATGCCAACAATAGACAGCATGTCATTGATACACAGGATTGAGCACCTAGCTCTGTGGAACGCCAACGTTGGTCATGGTATCAGAGCAGCAATCGTCTACCACTATAGTGATGATCCGCCTATCCAAAAAGTTACCAATCCACATGCAAAGTCTCTCGGGGATCCCGTGATCTGGTAACTTTAATAGAAGTGCCCTATGCCAGACTCGGTCAACGGTCTTCACGATATCAAGGCTTACAGTGAAAGCCTCGTCCTTGCTTGCCAAGGCTGCAGCACCCTGTGAGTGAGGTATACAAGATAACTCAAGAGTTGTTCCATCACTTTGGAAAGCAAGGAAGTTATTGAAAGTATTGTTATGCGCTGGAGTTCGGAATAAATAAAAAGTTCCACCAAAGTACAAGTTAACACTGTATTAGCACTTGGAACATTTAAAACACTTCACAAACACTTTAAAACTCAATTCGCTTCTACCGCTTCGCTCCAGGTGATTCGTTCACTGTTTCGCTTCGAGTAGTTCCAATTACTAATCGGCCAATTACTAAAAGCGTTGCAGAGATTGCGTGCCATTTCTGCAACGCTTTTATAGTCGATACGACATCTCTAGAATCCTCACGAATATTCCACAAAAGTCGAGTATTATGTTTCTGCTATCTGACAATAGATGGGGTTGTACTTCTCGAGCGTTCTAGATGCTACTAGATCCTTCGATATTCGTTAGAGTATTTGGCAATAGATGGCGTTACTCTTACCGGCGTAACAGTATTATCTTCTCTGAGCCTCTCGGTTAAAAGTAGAATGTTCATTGAGGTTGAGCTGAGTGCACAATTGCAGATGTCGATAGAGCGGCGCAACAAGCGGCGCTCCGCCAGCGCCACCACGGGCTCCGAGACCGACCCGTCCGCCTCGCACCGCACCGCGCGCTCCGCCGACAGGTGACCCGCTCGTGCCGCGCTACTCCACTATGTGTGACAGCTGTCGACTCATTCAACAAACTCTCAGAAGCAGAGGCGGCCGCCCCCGGACGGACGACGAGCCGGGGAACCGCAACAGCACCTCGGCGTCCGACGGCCCCGCGCCCCGCAGCGCCGCCGTCCCGGGCCCCGTGAGTGCGCCCCCGCCGTCTTGGGACATGCTTATCCGAATTAGACATTTGTTAGCTGGTCCGAAAATGTAGAAAGGATTTTTTTTTAATTTGTGGTACATTAGGTGTAATGCAAAAAACAGGAATTTTCATATTTTCATGTGTATTTTTGTGTTATTGTGTTAGAGGTCACATTTTGCCTTTGATTTCCGCGCCCTATTCCGTCACCTCCCGTCCGGCTCGTGACGACGCCAGTCGCTGTGTACGAGTCGCGTATGGCACAGGGCGCGCGCGCATCCACATCGCTTTACTCAAACCGTAGTATAAAGCGCCAGTACGCGTCCAGCACTCATATACAGCGGCACTCACCACATCAACATACATAGATAGAGTTAGTTACTTGTTAGCGAAGTATATAATAAACAGATTTTCTTCCTATCTAAATCTTAAGTTGTGTATAGTAATCGGCAAACTTCTTGAGCAAATGACCTTGACTGCGCAGAACCGAATTTTAGATCACTGGTGGTGAGGGTGAGGCGCGACGGCAGGGGAAATCGTATCGAGCGCGTTATTGGTAGATCAGTCGAACCCTGCGTCCCGCACCGCGCCCTCGTTCCGCTTGCTCCCAAAAGTACGCTTGCGTACAGTGGAAAGTCTATCGTTATTAATCGTTAAGTTATTTGTTATAATTGCTTGTGGACTTTGTTGCCATTGCTATTTGTTGAGTGTTTGTTGATTTTTTATAAAACATACACTATGCCGTGACAAACTGGTGTAGTACTTAAAAGAAAGGGTAGAAAATTTGTGTACGACGTATATTGCTTCTTTATAAAACAGGGGAAGAATGATATGGAAAAATTAAAACAGACTTCGGAAGCAACAAAAACATCAGTGAGTACTGTTAGGTGCATTATTAACGAAGCTAAAGGCTCTGGCTTGCTCGCCGTGTTTCGGACTCCGGGTAAGAAAAGATCAGGGAAGAAGAAAGTTACCGGAATGGATAGTTTCGTTCAATCTGTAATAAAAAGATGTAATCATAATAACTACATAACAAGCAGCGAAACTCCGTACCGTAGAAAGGCTTCGAAAAATTTAAAGAAGATATAAATTTTAATGGCTCGGAATGAAGCTTACGACGAATTATGAAAGAGCTAGGCTTCAGATGGAAAAAAAGAACAGAAAATAATCGGAAGCTGGTAAATGAAAAAAGTAACATTCGATTACTACGAATCGAATATCTTCAAAAAATAATTAATTATAGACAAAAAAGAAGACCGAATCGACCGAGTTGTAAACTACGCCGATGAGCCCTATGTCGACTCATCACGATGATAGCGACTCGGGTGATGAAAACAGTGATGATGATGATGGTCAAGATTATGATAACGAAAAAAAAATTACAAATACCAGCTTCGCTTCAACTGAACCAAGACCTGGCAACAGCTCTAGTTTTGACTTAATAGAAGGAATATCTATTTTACCCCAAGATTAAATTATTACAATTATTAACCTATATGTTTTGTTGATGTTCTAATAAATATATAAATAAATACATATGTTGATTTTAATAATTTAATAGCATTATGACGCAGAGTAAGTAATGGTTTTGCACGTGAGTGTACCATGCGCAAACTTACCCCCACTACGTCAACAAATGCTCAAGAAGTTTGCCGGTTATTATACGCCACATTCAGCAGCGCATACACACTTCGATATATGTGGTTGTATCTTAAAAACATTGTGTCCTCAGTGTGCCACCTTCCCGATGGCAACCGAACCGCGGCGCAAGCACGCGCCCGCCGCGCCGCCCCGCACCCCGCCCCGCACCCCGCCCCGCACCCCGCCCCGCCCGCAAGCCGCTCGCGGTCAGCATCTACTAACCTTTACTACAATTTTTTATTGCATAGATAGATGGACGAGTTCACAGCCCACCTGGTTTTAAGCGGTTACTGAAGCCCATAAACATTACATCGTAAATCCCGCTGCCCACCTTGAGATATGAGTTCTAACGTCTCAGTATAGTTACAAGGCTGCCCCGTCCTTCAAACCGAAACGCATTACTGCTTCACGGCAGAAATAGGCGGGGCGGTGGTACTTACCCGTGCAGACTCACAAGAGGTCCTACCACTAGCAATAAGCAATCTATTCAATTTTAAGTTAACTTATTCACATTTACTATAACTGTTATAAACAATCACACTTGTATTCTGACATAGACAAGACTCAGTAGACAGCTCGTTAAACATAATATCGAATTTTTAGTATGTATAATAATTTGGAGATCCTTGGACTCTGGCCGTCGCCTTAAGCTTGATCTTAGTGTCCATGATATCGGCTGTGCTGAGTTATTCTATCGAGTTCACGAAGTAGCGGCAGTAGGTCGACCGCCCCAATGTGCCCCTCTGCGACCCCAATGTAGGGCCCAGCTGCAACCATCAGGGATTCGCCATTATGGCGAGAGTTGGGGGAGTCCATGTCCAGCTGTGGGCTTCACCGAGCTGATGATGATTACAAAAGCATAAAGTAGAGAGCTGCAGGATGACGACGACTGACGAGCGCTCCTCGCGTTGCAGAGACCTCGACGGACCCGCAGGACTCGTCCGACGCGGGCTCGGCGGGCGGGCGCGCCCCCTCCGGTCGGTAGCCCTCCGCACGCGGGTGCTCTCCAAGAATTCACTACAAATAGAGAACTTACTCACTTTTGTTTAAAACAAAAAATTGACACCGAGCTTCGCGAAAGTGTTACAATTAACTGAAGGGTAACAGTGTAGTTTGGTATACTGAGAAGGGTTAATATATATAGTAAAGTATGAAGCAAGTTGTATGTACATTTCCGATGTGTCACTAATGGCCCCGTCCCAGCTAGCGCCCCGCCGCCCCTTACCGTTGTTGTTGTGGCGCAGGGCGCGGCCGCAGGAGGAGCTTCGCGAGGCTCAAGTCGGCTTCCACCTCGCGCCTGCACTGCTCGCCGCGGTGAGTCGCCGCCCCACTGCCGCCCCACTCACTGTGCTCGTGTGCACGTCGCGAGCCTGACCGATGCGATGCCCCGGACAGGTGGGCGGGCCCGCTGGAGAGCGTGCGCCAGCAGCTGCGCGCCCTGGACGCGCTGGACGCGCTGGGCTCCCCGGACCAGCCGGCCTACGCGCTGCCCTACCCGTTCCGCGCGGGGGAGGCGGCGCGGCCCGAGCTGGAGTTCGTGCGGCACCGCGCGCTGGTGGAGCGCGAGGGCGTGCGGCGCGCGCGCGGCGTGCTGCGGGCTCGCCGGGCCGCGCTGCTGCAGGTCGCTACGCTTGCCTATGTTTTGATATCATTATTTTTATTAAACGAGCGAGCTCAACAGACATTGTTCTACCTTGACAACAATCATAAAGTCTGCGTGCGGCGCCACCTGCCGGGTGCTCGGAGGCTGATTGTAGCACACTAAATACATCAAAATGAGCCAAATGATTAACCTCATTGGGACCCCTGAGCACATATCAGGTCCACAAACAGCTATCAGTCTTGTCGTCGTGTAGCGACGCGGCCCTCCCCATATCGTTACATTTTATATTTTATGTACTCTAATAATTAAATTTTAATATTATATTATTATATTGGAACGGCCTGTGTTTGACGATCTTCATAGTATAATATTATGTTATAGGATAATCTTTATATATACTATATATTATTATGTATTATAATAAATCAATATGTAATATATGACACGCTTCAACAACAAGCTGGACTAAAAAAAAAGAATAATTTTAAAACCTGAAGAAGAGGATGTTAGATCAAAATGAACAAGCGATTGTGCCGCGGCCGCCGCTCCCGGGCAACTGCCGAGTGTCGCCGCCGGACGCGCGCGACATAGAGACGCACATGTTTTCCCTTTTAAGATGATAGTTTTGTTCCCGTGAGGGGTAACGCGGAGGTGGTGCGGACACAGGAGGGGCGCGAGGGTCGGGAGGAGGAGGAGCGCACGGAGCTGGAGGTGTCGCTGCACCGCGCGCGCGCCGTGCTGGGCGAGAAGGAGATCCGGCTGCGGCACATCGAGCGCACGCTCGCCGCCCTCGCCGCGCCCCCCGCCGCGCCCCCCGCCGCGCCCCCCGCCGCGCCCCCCGCCGGCACCCTCCTGCAGGTCGCCGCACACCCGTTGTTCTGCTACGTTATTCATGTTACGGCTTGTTGTCACCATTCTTATTTCCCGTTTGCTTGTATATAATGCATTTATTTATTTTATGTTAAATCTAATGTATGTTATGTATTAAACAGGCTGCACATTACTCACCTTCATAAATACGCTCACAGACAGCACAGCGGTCCGACTGAACTACTTTAGTAATCATTTTATTCGTTTATTCTACATAATATAACTAGCAGACTCGGTCACACGTTGCTGTGGCTAAGGTTTTTGTTCCTAAATAACACGCGGTCGGCTATGCTAATACATACAATACATAAATATAAAGAGTAAGAACAATTAGATTTAACTGTAAAGCGTTTACTACGAAATAAATTTCACTTATACTTTAGCCTCAGCAACACGTGGCGCTTATGCCATCAAATTGTAGCTTATATGAAACGTTGGTATTTTTAACACAGCGTCATCTAGGAGACATTAATGTCAGACAGTATTACAATTGTCTGTAAAAAATGATTTAAGGCGCCATCTGTTTTAAACTTATGAAACTTACAATTAATAACAAAAATCAACAGGAAATAATTTTATTGTTAATTAATAAATATTACGACCATTAATCGAAATAAAAACCATCCTATCTTTCAAGTTGGATCAACTGCACACGGTGTGCAAATTTAATTTAAAATCTGTTAAGTAGTTTAGGAGTCCATCGCGGACAATCAACGTGTCACGTGATTTATATATATTAAGATTTTTTTATAAAGTAAACCAACACTCACATGTCGCTTTAAATGAATATATATCGGAACACGATTGCTGTGCGTAGAACGGAACGACATACGGCTGCAGCGCGCGGGACGACAGCGCCAGCGACGCGTCTTCGCCCTTCGATGACGTCACGCCGCCCGGTGACGTCACGCCGCCCGCCGGTATATCGCATCGTACTACTACTGCTGTTTATGAATCTTACTTGATAGGAATTTATTGCCCTAGTAGGCAGACGAACATACGGCCCACCTGATGGTGAGTGGTTACCGTCGCCCATGGACTTCAGTAATGCCAGGGGCAGAGTCAAGCCGCTGTCTACCGAGCCAAGCCGCCATGTGGGTCATGTAACCGAGTGGGAATAGGACAGCGGCCTCTCTCAATGTCTACTGTACATTTTGAACATAGTCAACTGAAACCATTATTGCTATATAATATATATATATATTATTTACTGAGGCCTTAACGTAACGTTTAAGAGTAACGTTACTTTACCATCATTTAAAAGAAAACGTATAAATGTCTCTTTATTTTTCTCTCTCTCTTTCCTTTTAGTTGAACGTTAAATAATTTTATAAAGCTAACAATGTCTTTTGGCCTCTTTATTATAAATTCAAAATAATGTTGTATATTTTAACTTCAATAACATTGAACTTAACATTATTTATAATGAGTTTTAGAGCTTTTGGAGTTGTTATGAGCTCGGAAACAGTACTGCAAGAAGTGTTATTACTGTTTACGGTCTCGAGCGCTCACAGTCGGTCCCCCGCAGGCCCCCCGGGGAGCAGCTCGTGCCGCGCCGCGCCGGCCCCCCGCGCGCGCTCGCCCGTGAGTATCTGGTTATTGAACAATTGGGTGCATGTGGGTTAGAATTGTAGATTTTCAGGACGGCCTAAATTTAGTGCCGATGTGTCTCAAGGAAGCGTCAGAACGCTACTTCGACAAAGCGGCGCGACACGAACACCATCTTATCTTGACCGCCGTTAATTCAATATCCAACTCAGGCGACGGGGCACCGCAGACCGCCGAAACATGTCTTGTCGGAAGCCCTGGATCCACTCTCTGTACTCTTAAGCTCTTCCAGCGCCGGTCACCGTCCGCGTCGAATTCGTCGGTTACGATGAAGAAACAACTCATCGAGTTTTTCGTGGGATCTTCTCAGTGGGTCGCTGGTAGATTCTGCGCAGCATTACTTTGGCTAGGGCTAGTGTCAGAAAATTCTCTGAGGTTGAGCCCGTGAGCTCACGTACCCCTCCGGGCGTAGCTGGAGTGGCGTCTTAGGCTACCAGTACCAGCTACTATATAGGGGAAAAAAATGGGCTACCAGCGCCCGCGGGCAGCACGCCGCGTCGCGCAGCCGACTCACCAGACGACTCAACAACGATAGTGGCGCCCAAAAATATTTCGAACATCCGCCCGGCATCTCCATCACGCCGCCCATACGTACAGACAGATGTGATACTGTTTTATTAAAATATATATATATATACATATTAAAAGAATTTTATGTTGTCAAAATACTTTTGAGCGCTACTGTACGTAGTTCTTTAACCATTCTTGAGTCACTGCCGTTAACCAACAATCGTTCATTCGCAGCCGACTAAATCCTTAGTTTTTTTCTCCTACTTATCCTGATAGCCTTGAAAGGTTATTTCAGTTTCTTGACGTGTAAGTGAGCTCACGGGGCTCAAACCTGACGACGTTGCTAACACGAACGCTAGTAAGAGTCATGCTTTGCAGAATCTACCACCGGATCGGAAACGCGACCCACTGAGAAGATCCGGCGAGAAACTCAGTGTCTATGGGTTTTTTTTATATTGCTTAGATGGGTGGACGAGCTCACAGCCCACCTGGTGTAACGTGGTTACTGGAGCCCATAGACATCTACTACGTAAATGCGCCACCCGCCTTGAGATATAAGTTCTAAGGTCTCAGTATAGTTACAACGGCTGCCCCGTCCTTCAAACCGAAACGCATTACTGCTTCACGGCAGAAATAGGCAGGGCGGTGGTACCGTTAGTGCTGTTCGAACAGCTGTTTATATGTAGTTGTGTTGTGTGTGTCGGCGGCAGGAGGGCGCGTCCCCCGCGCGCGTCGCCTGCGCGCCTGGCTCCACTCCCCGCCCTGAGCGCCCGCCGGGCCGCGTGCACCACACTCTATATACAATATATCCTGGATAAGTATAAGTCTGCGGGAACGCTCAATGTTTCTTAAAATGTCATATTTTGGCCTAAAACTCAACTAACATTCCCACGGTAGGATCATATCACAATTTAGGATAAGTTGGAGAGCAGCGGGGAGCGCCCGCACCGTGACGTCACTGCCGGTGCGACCACTCAGTCTAGTCTAGATCTAGTCCAACGGTCTACTGATGTTTAAACTATGAATTAGTAGCTAATAAATTTAATTTTTATTTGTAAGTCTTTAATTACGTAAAAGAAATATTTTAATAAGTATATAATCAGATTGAACCCGTGTGCCACGAAATGATTCTGTGTCTGGCGAGCCGGCGGACGAGCCCGGGGGCCGCTGCCGAGGGCGCGCTCGTAGCTATTCAATAATTCGAAGGTAGTCTTATTTAAAGCGCACAAATTGTATGAAGATGTACGGGCCCGTCGAGCACGTGTGCGCTCAAGGTTTAAATATAAGATGCGTTCAGTATGCCCCTCGGGAATAGCACTGTGATATTAAGTTAGTTATCTACTTCTATTCGTACTTATCTGTATGTTGTATTAGTTTAGGATCTGCCCTTGTGGTAACGTTATGTGTCCGCCATTCCGTGACAGCATACTGATGTTGGAATGTACACGTTTTCTGTGCTTATTCCGTCTAGTCAAAATAATAAATTACTCCATTTTATATTGTGATGTTATTTTCCTGCGCGTATGACGTTTTGTTGTTAATTCGAGAGGCCCGCTGTTGGTCAAAGATCCCACCGCTAGTTTGTCTCCACACCGCGTATCCCATAGTGGACAATCACTTTTTATTTTTATTTATTTTTTGACTGGAGAAACATTTCGTAAAATGTTTGCTAATCAACTAAATTGTAATGAAAATCGCTAACTATCAATATTTTAATCAAACATTTTAACCTCTATTTATCCTCAATCGATGTCATCATTGAGTTCATTCAAACAGATAGCTTCGCCTATATCTGTGTATACTTTGTGCTGGAGTCAAATGTCAATTTTGTTATGATTTGATTGATAACCTCAAAACACTTCTGCAAATTGATTAAAAACATAAAGTTTTTTGTAATAAAGACTCCCACTTGTTTTACGCATCTGCTGAAGTCATCACCTTGAAAAGTGACAACATTTTTAATGATTAAAAAATAACCACGACGATTATTTAAAAAATATTTTAAGTTTCTTAAAATTTACATTAATTACTTAAGACTGCGATCCCAAAAATTTTTATAAAAATGTTGTATCAGGTCCTAGCTATTTTAACTCCACTGGTCCTGCTAGTAAAAAAACAGATATCCAATAGGTGTAGACTGAACCTCAAATAACAATTAATTCTTAATCAATGCCCTTGTGATTGTCTGCAAATCTGCAAAATATTTTTATTTTTAGTAAACATTTCGTGTGCTTCTGAAAAGCTGTTTCATTGCTTTATCATTAGGATTTTTAGTTTTATTTTTAGTTTAGAAGTTTAGAAGTTTTATTTCGTGTCGTGTCATGTGTCGCATCGCAAACATACTCCATGTTTTTTGTATTCAAATAATAAAATATACGTTTTAGACTATAAATATACGATGATTCAGCGTTATTCTAGTTTAAATTGCAATCATAAATTTACTTGTAATTTATCAAATTTCGTCCAGATTTCAATACGCTCACTGATGTATCATAATGCACCTTATAATTGTCGTTTCGGCATTCACTTGTATATTTAATGAAGTTTGAACAACGATGACCGCGTAAACACATTTGTGAGTACAGATCGTACAGACCTAGCAAATAATCTAGAGATTATCCATGAAAATAGTTAACATTTTGTTCTTAGTTATCGGATAATTTTGAATAAAAGTTTCCACAAACAGGATGTTGATGCGATCGTCTTCACTGATACTAGAATGTCGTCAATGTAATCGAAAATAATATAAAAACTAATTTTAATCAACATCGTGCTGTATTCGACCGATATGTTAATTTTAAAGAAGGGAGAGTTCAAAAGTGTTGTCCACAAGTGTGTTTGAGCGGTGATAAATGTATTTGTCAAAAATAATAGTTAAAATTATACCAATCGTAATCCAAATACTTATAGGTAAACTTAATATTAATAGTTCAATTATTCATTTTTATGTAAGTACATTGTAAGGTTTTAAAGTTGGAGTTATGGGACAGTAAATGTGTTTTCATTGCGAACAAAGCATTACGCGCGATATAACAATACTGTTCGAACAGTGAACTCAACTTTAACTTAACTTGTCTATCTTTGGTCTACCAGGCTGACGTCACACCAAGTGTATGTATGATGATGAGCCAAACAAATAATTTCCTGTGTGCGTAGTACGAGTTTTTTAACGTTAACGAAAAACTCGCACTAAGCACACTGGAAACGTCGTGCCCGTAGGACGATCGGAGTTAGTGCGTAGTGGATAGTTACAAATAATTCATCGATTCAAAGCTATGTTGAGATGTTTAAGTCTGGCGCCCGGGATCTTAGTCTAAAATCAATTATTGAACTCGCACAGGATAAAAGAATACAAGTCGATAAATAAGAAGCGAGTAACTCCAGCTTGAAATTATTTATTCGTTAAACGAAATGAAAATAAAACTTGAGTAAACTAATTGTAGTTTCATTAAGTAGTCGGCCGTTGAGTCGCGCAGCTCACAGCAGCGGCACCAGGTTCCGGCCCCCTGCGGACACAGCACAGCTCAGGGCTCTGTGTGTAGTGGTGCGGAGGTAGGTGCGTCCCCCGCCCTACCGGCGCCGGCCCCGCTGTACTGTGCGGGCGCGGCGGGGGTGGTGCGGCCGCGGCGGTGCGTCTCCGGCGTGCACGTGGCCGGCAGACCCGCGTCCGCCCACGAGTACGACACCGCGGACCACGCGTCGTACACTTTGCTTGTATAGTCCCATGCGCTGCTCGAGAAATCTGGAGGAACCTTGAAAAGTTAATGAATTAGTAAATTTTAAAGTAATTAATAGCATCCTTAGTAACGACTAGCTGGCCCGGCAAACGTTGTTTTGTCATATAAATGATTTCTAGGAAAGATAAATAACCTGGATACCGACTGCAGCGCCATCTGCCGGACTGATTTGTGAATCTAAGCCATCCAGGGTGCCAAAAAACCCAAATACGTACAAAAAAAAAAACAAATCGGTCCAGCCGTTTAGGAGGAATTCAGTGACAAACACGCACAGAAGAAATATAATATAATAATACTAGCTATACCCGTCCGCTTCGCTGGGCATTTAAAATTAGCCTATGCATTAAGTACATGTATTTTCTACATGGATACCAAGTTTCAAGTGACTCGGATGTTCAGTAGTTATCACGAAACGTCCGTAAAAACCACTGTAGATTTATATATTGGTATAGAAGTGTGCGCATGCGTGCCCGCCCGCCTTCTTGAGCAACTTCTCGCGTCACACGTCGGATGTACACTCGACTCCTGATGTGTATTGGGAGTAGGTGCTGGTGACAGGTTGTGATGTGACGGAGTGACGCGTCAGAGTCGACCTGTCTCTTATTTTTATTGCAAAGGTGGTTGGACGAGCTCACGGCCCACCTGATTGGTTACCGGTGCCCATAGACGTATACAACATAAATGCCGCCACCTACCTTGAGATATGAGTTCTAAAGTCTCAGTATATTTACAACGGGTGCCCCGCCCTCCAAACCGATTACTGCTTCACGGCAGAAATAGGTAGGGCTATACTAGACTTGCTACCACTCAGTCACTGCTGCGAAGCAATCACAGACACCAAACCGTTTAATCTTAGTGTCGCCGTCCACGTGGTGTCTATAGGTTTGAGAACCGGAGGCGGGCGTTGAGGTCGGCTGTGATATGCGCTAGCTAGATTTTAATGTTTTCAAATCTATGACCTTAAACAACATATATAATAGGGTAAGGCAAATCACAATAAACCGCGAATTGCTATGTATTACATACTTATAAATAGAGGTTTGAAGTTGACGGACAACCTTGAAGATTGTTTACACTCTTGTACTGGTCCAAGCGCGGCGTGCTTAGCGCCGTTTACTAACCCTCTGTGCTCCTATGGTCCAGATAAGAGTGGGCGAGGGCAGGCCGCTAGACGTACAGTTGAGGGTGACCCGGCCCGATTCAGAGTCCATCGTCGCAACGCTGATGTGTGCGTCGCTAGGCGGTACTGTGAACCGCGAAATCTTTCTGTTATCCTAAACTAGCTTTTAACGCAGTTTGGACTCGCGTTAATGTAAAAAATTCAGAGCACATTGTACATCTTTTTACACGTGCAGTCTGGGTTAATTACTCGCAAAAGCAGTATAACGCCCTGCGTGTACAGTATAACGATGCATTTAGGATGCTGATGGGGCTGTCTCGATTCTGCAGCGCATCCGACATGTTTGCGGAGGCGCGCACCGACGATTTCTATGCCATATTAAGAAAGCGATGCGCGTCCTTGCTCTGCAGAGTAGGGTCTAGCTCCAACAGCATCCTGGCCATAATATTCTCTAGATTAGATGGACCTATTCTGAATCATTGCAGAGAGGTCCACAAAATTTTCTCGTAATGCCGGTATTGCAATAGTATGTAGTATGTAGGTATGTTGTGGTTTTCTTTTATTACTGTGTCCTTACTAACTTATTTTTAAGAAATAACTGTTACTAATATTTATATGGATCATTATCTGAAATAAAGAATTTAATAATAATAATAATAGACACCGCCATCAGCGGCAATCTATTTTTATAGTGTTTTTTAAAAATTGTATTTTTAATAAAAAAATTTAAAAATATTATGTAATTAATAAGATTTTAAATAAATATAAATAAATAATAATAATAATAATAATAAATCAACCCCTCGAATATGCTAAAATTATGTTCAACTTTATGTTGAATTTATTCATATTACCTATACTTACAATACATTTAAACTGGTAAGAAGGAAACTTTTCCGGAATATATCTTTTGCAAATTGTATTTGGCTAAATGTTCAACTGAAGAATACTCGGAAATATTACCGACTTGGTGGGAAGTACTCACTGTCGGTAGCTTGTTAACAAAGTATTTACGTTTTTAACGACAGAGGCGATTAGGACAATTGTGTTACGTGGCGTGAACGAGTGCGGGCTAATTGCACAGTCCGGTCTGTCTCTGCTGTCACCGTAGTTGGGATAGGCGTTATTCCCTCGCAATTATGACATCAACCGCGTGTTTCAGGACACGCATTATGCTTTTCTACTCATTAATTCGAACGAAACGAAATTGAAACTATACTTCTATATTTTTGAAGTCGTTGTGGCCTAAAGGATAAGACGTCCGTTGCATTCGTATGTAACGATGCACCGGAGTTCGAATTCCGCAGGCGGGTACCGATTTTTCTAATGAAATACGTACCTACTCAACAAATGTTCACAATTGACTTCCACGGTGAAAGAATAACATCGTGTAATAAAAATCAAAGCCGCAAAATTATAATTTGCGTAATCACTGGTGGTAGGACCTCTTGGGAGTCCGCACGGGTAAGTACCACCGCCCCGCCTATTTCCACCGTGAAGCAGTAATGCGTTTCGGTTCGAAGGGTGGGGCAGCCGTTGTAACTATACTGAGATCTTAGAACTTATATCTCGAGGTGGGTGGCGCATTTACGTTGTAGATGTCTATGGGCTTCAGTAACCACTTAACACCAGGTGGGCTGTGAGCTCGTCCATCCATCTAAGCAATAAAAAAAAACTAAATAAAAAAAATAAAAAATAAACTTTTCTTACTTCAAAAACTCACCAAAAGCTGAAACAAGAATGGTCTTCGCTTCGAACCTGAAGGTAGGTCTCTCACCGGAGACTTCACACGTGAAGTTGAAATCCTGAGGTGGCTCGATTAGTTCTGCCGATACTACACACGCTCCTGTCACACCTTTTTCGGAGGTCTCACGACACCTGACGTCCCACGCCCTAGTCCTGTAGTATTCACTTTTTGGTGTACCGTCTATCTGCGAATTCACCGTAATGAACGGCCAGGAAGGAGAAATATGCGGTTTATTTTTAAAAGAAATGTCGGTGAAAGGTTCTTATTTTTTATTTTCCTTTACTGACCAAAATTCACGCAAATCGTTCTCTTAATCTAACCGTCAACACCATCACTCCGTTTCTGCCAATTTTTAGTCTTAGCCTGAGGGTAAACCATTTATGCAAAAATAGTCAGGAAAATAACATTTGGTTTCGGTAACCGGTATCCAGTTTTAAACGGTTCGGAGCGGCTTGGAATCTACCTGTTCTTACGACCTTTTATTTTCTGTCCACAAATAAGGCGTCCCTAACTTTAAATTAACAATAAAATGAAATAATAATTAATCAAGCATTTGTAACACAATATCGGATGTATTTAATCAATTGTTAGTTGAATGACGTCATAAAGGTTCGCCCTTCCTGCCCTACGGGACGCTACAATTAAAATTATGTTTACAAAGGATGGAGGCTGGACATCCGCCGCGCCGCAAAACTATTACACGACGTGTTTGTTCTAATATTACTACATTTATTATTTATTTATTACACTTCATGTAAAATTTACATTAAGTCATGCCTAAGGCATTCTCTACTAGTCAACCAAAGGCAGTGCAGAGTAATTTATATTAAGTTACAAATACATACACAAAAAAAGTATATACATACATACATATATACACATACATACACACATACATACATATTATTATAATAGTTTATACAGTATTAAAAGGAATATATTAATTAGTTCTTCTTAATAAGTTCATGACGATTTCGGTAACTATTCCACTATTAAAGGTCATTTAGTGAATTGAAATAATACTGACTTGGTATTGGTAATTTTATTATTGGACTGTTTATCAAAAAAAGGATTGTTCTCGAAATTATAGACAAGAATAAAATAATTACGATATTGGATTGTCGATAGCACGGAATAGATAAATAAGGTGGTCGATAGATACATGGAAATATTGCTGCTATTAAAACATCACATTCATATAACGCAATGTAAAGAAGCTAGTACAACGTTATCTGTTGTCGCGGGGCGCGCAGCTAGCTGTCATGCGACTTTGAATCAATCAGGCTGTCGATCCCCGAAGGTGAATGAAGTTAGCCCCTAAAAAAAAGTTAATTAAACAAAAAATGAGTAATTTCGAAAGAGAACAAACGTATTTTATATAAGAACAATCGAAAATGAATATTTACGAGTCACTAAGGACGAAAAAATATTAAAAATTGCAATCGGGGAGCTAACTTGTACATATATTTTTAATAATTTTTTTTAAATAAATAAATGCAGAACAAACAATTATTAACAGTGAATAATCAAGAACAAATGATGAGCAAACAAATTAATAGAAAATAAGTAGAAAACAGGAAAGAAAAATTTTTTGAGGGGCTAACTTCAGTCACCTGATCCCCGAGCCACGAGTATAAAGGTATAACCTTTAAACGAGCAATTCTTGTATATTAATATATATATAATCTGAATCTCGGAAACGGCCCCAACGATTTTCATAAAATTTTGTATACAGGGGATTTCCGGGGCGATAAATCGATCTAGCTACGAATTATTTTCAGAAAATCTTTTTTTTATTCGTGTTTTCAATAATTTATGACTTTTAGCGACATCTATTGGTGAATAATAATACTATTAAGCTATTTCAGCAGATGGCGTTGTTAAGCCACCCGAAGCCAATGAGTGTTTGGTTTAAGGTTAGACCAAGAAAATGAATTGTTTTTTTATATTATTTGTGTCTTTTTCATATAAAATATAAAAAAAAACGAGCAAACCTCGGTCATCGTCTAGTTATAATAATAAGGGCTTTACAATGCGGCTCCAATAATTTAAAACAAGTGAAGCGGGAATAACCATGCTAGAAGCTAGATTATTAGTTGCATTATCAGGTTTTGAAGCGATTCATGTACGTGGGATATTAGTTTGGCTTATATAATTATTTGAAAATGACTATATTTAATTAAGTTTTCATTCTCTTCCTACAAAAATGAGACCTACACACCTCTGGCCTGTAAATAAAGAATTGCTGCCCATTATTGTAGAGGCGTACCGACAGCAGTTCGTCGTTCTCGACTAGAGTCCACAGACATTCCACTTCCCAACCAGCATTCGGTATCCACTTCTGTGTCAGGTCGATCATCGAGCTGGACGATAATACTGCAATAGAAACCGAAGGCTTAGTTAGACGTAGTTCTCTGCTGTCAATGGCCATATGGTTCAATTGAGAATATTTATTCTCAGTAATTTACGTAAATAAGGCGGGCCAAGAGCGCTGGCTCTTAGATAAGTAGTAGTTATTAGAGCTCCTATAATATATTATATTGCAATGGCAAAGAACATTTTAGGTTGTGGTGTTTATTAGCTTACCCACTTACCTACTACTTATACACAATAGGAGTTCAGTAAACTCGCCGAATTTTACTACTGTACGAGGTCCATATAAATGAAGGTCAGTTAATCTATAAGTACTCCATGCATTATGGTAATGTTCCTTGTTTTTGAACAACATTTCTATCATTTTAATTCTTACATTTTTTGTGTCTCAGACAGGGACGTCTTAAATTAGGCTGGGGCCCTTGGGCACACAAGAATTTGAGGCCCTTTTGGAAAGTAAAAAAAGCTAATTATAATAACATTTTTTACTGAGTATACCATTTGTTATAGGTAATCAAATACAGTATGATATAATATGTCATTAATGATATTAGAATGCTGCTGGCTTTTTGGTTACGATTACGATAACGGTTTCCGTTAGATGGTGTCCGCTAGATGGTGTACTTAGTAAATTAGGTAAGCGTTCGGAAATATTATTAATTAGTACAGTAGGAATAGGCGCAGTCATCGATATAATGGCGTAGTATATGCCTTGTGATACCTTCTGATAAGATTACTGATTTGTGAAAAAAGTGTAATGTGCCCGACAAAAATGTTTTGAGAGTAAATGTGTAAGAGAAATTGTCGGTCCTTCGGGGCCCCCTGAGAATGGGGGCCCTGGGCACGGGCCCCGTGTGCCCTTATGGTAAAGACGGTATTGGTCTCAGACTGTTCTGATATGTACGTAATGATTACTCCTTCGCTTCGTTATGCAGGTTATAAGCGATCACGGACTCTAAGCTCGGGCCCGTGTGTCTGGATATTTAACATTACATTTATTTTGTTTCTCATAGAAATACAACAAGAGTGATCTTTAAAAACTTGTCAAGTTATACAAAGTAACCGGCGCCGTTCCTCTTACGATCGCTTAATTCGTTCAATTGGTGGACTCCGCTCCACAATGTGCCTAATGCCAGTATTTAGGACAACACCGGGAACATGGTATCCGTTGGACGATCTTGGAGACTAAATGCTTGTTTGTTTTTAAGCTCTTGGCCGCATGTTCTAGACTAAGTACCTATATTTACTGTCAGAGGGTTGATTGACAAAAAATATTACTATGAGAGTACTGTCAGTCTTTATTACTTTACTGATTTAGGAGCGTGTTTTTAGCCCATAGACGCTATAAGTTAGATAGTTCTATAAGTACAATTGCTTATATAAATAGCACCCATTTTAAAGGCACACACATAAACATATATCTATCTCGTTCTTACTCAGCACTTTAACTCGCAGGAAAACAATATAACAGTATTACAGTGCGTACATAAAATGAAACATGAATATACGTAAATGTCTAATGAGGCCGAAAATCCGCCATGTTTAGCGCACCAAATGTCATTGTCACGTCAGTTCGGCCGTCTGTTTTGGGTTGTACATTATTTGTTGACTTTGATATCGATTTAATATGATTGTTTATATAAAATTTCTCATTTTATCAAGCTTAAAACATACAAAAATTATAATTAAAACATATTTTATAGGATCTCAAGAAATTCGATGACCCAAAACTATTATCTATATATATATATTTAAATTCATTATGAAGCCCTCATCCATTTTTCGGTCGGAATCTATTGATCATGACACCAATCATAAATAACTCTTATTAAAATATGTTATCAAAACATATTTAGACATTATGTTTAGATATTTCGGGAAAAAGGCTACCGACAAAATCTTTTCGGAACTATTTAAATAAAATCGTTTTATTCCGTAGTGAGTAAAACACTATTGTAAATTCGTTAAATATTTAATAATTAAGTGATTTGAGAGAGGACGTCACAAGGAATGACGTTTGTAATTAATGATTAAATGCTCTGTAGGTGTTTTTTTTTTCACGCGGTCCCTTGATAAGATTACAATTTGAATCACTCTCAAGTGAAAGTGATTCAAATGGTGCGGCGCACCTTCCTTGAGGTGCGCTGCGGTAGTGTGTTACGGACTTTAGAGTCAGCAAAACAAATAAAATAGTGTGGTAATTATGTTAAATAATGAAACATAGTTCTTCGGATGTACATACTGACTTTTTTATTCTTTACATAAAATTATACGACTAACTAATTGTTGCTAGGCAACAACTATTCTTCTTAATATAAACTTATGATGGTTACACACATATAGTAAGAAGGCCAGTTCTAACAAATAGATTGTAATAGTCTAAGAAAAACACGTACTCAAAATACCATAACATTTAGCATGCTAGAAATGGGCAGATGGCACTGTATTACGCCATATCTTTATGTTTTGCGACAAACGACAACTTTATAAAATCAGTGCAGCAACTTTTAAAAATCATCATATCGTTTACTTGGCAAATTCGAAGGACGAACTTGTCTTAGATTTCACACATCTAAATCATATCATATTTGCACATGACAATATACCTACATACTTTCTATTAAAGTATAAATTCTACAAATAATTAATACTTAACAATATTTAAAATAAAATGAGCCAAGAACGTTTATCGATAAAATCTGATAACATTGAAATCTTCTGGGCAGCACTAAAACCGCCATGTTTTGTGACTAGATGACGTCACAGTGGCACGAATTTCTTGTTGACGTTTCATTTCCATAGGTTCCTACTTCAGTGGTTTAGCCTAATGGTTATTATTTCAATTTAAATTTCATCGGTACCTACTTGTTGAACGTAAAATAATAAATTTACAACCGGCATAACCAGAGAACTAATCTTGCTGGTTTGATTTTTATCATCATATCGTTATCATAATGAAATAGTATAAAAAGGAATTTTCAATTTGACGTTAACGCCGGTGGGAGGGTGCAAACCTCATCGGAAATCAAAACGAATCCCGTAGCAAGACTCCTTTAATTATAAACCAAATAATAACGTGAATCTCATTTATCCATAACATTAAAAGCGAATTTTTCCTTTATTTCTAAAGTTCCCCTTGTAATAAGCATGATGGGTCGCGCTTGCTAATTGAATTTAATTGGCTATGATTAAACAGTACTTAAATACGGCTGGGAACATAATGGCTGGCATATGGCTGGGGATAAATATTTGTGCCTATTATCATTAGAATACGGTTTCAATCAAAGGAATAAGCCGTCGTCTTAAGCGGATAATAATATCATCATATGAGTCGTCTATTATCAAAGGTGGCAATCTGTGCATTTGGACAAAAAATTTTTATTGATATGACAATACAGATTGATTTGAATATAATCGTCTCCTTCAAAGAATACGGTTCAAAACCTGCATTAAATAAAGGTTAATAGTTAACCTGTTATTTATCTAAGATGTCGTTCCGAAGAGTTTTGTGCCTGCCAATGGAATACAAAGTCAATACTTCGTTTTTCTGATTTACCAATCATTGTCCGAAAGTCAGATTGCCGGCTTTGATAATAGTCGACTCATATGTCAGCACTGGAAATACTGAGCAGAGAAGTTCAATTCTAAGGATGATAGATCGCTGTTAAAAGGATATTTGGAAATAGATAATGAATGGATTGGTTCTCATACCGACAGCCTACTGAGTTTCTCGCCAGATTTTCTCAGTAGTTCGCGATTCCGATCCAGTGGTAGATTCCGCGAAAGACTGCACTTCCTAGTGTTAGCAAATTCTCTCAGATTGAATCCGCGAGTTCACCTACCCGTCCGGGCATAACTGGAATAGCCCCAGTACCAGCGAATAGGTCGGGAAAGAGAAATTGACTGATGAAATATGCTTTTGGTGCGCCCAGCATCACTTGTCCCACCCATAAGAGATGGATACATGTTAGGATTAAATGTTAAATGTACTTACCGATAGAAAACAGTAAAATCACAACAACTTTTTTAAATACTATCATCATTGTTCGAATAATATAATAGCTACTTGCACACGTAATTAATACTCTGATTCAGCAACTCTGCTACAGTAAAAAAATAGATTATTCGAATAAGCTTAAAATGAAACTGAAAATTAATGTTCAAGCTTGAAAAATCTGGAATTTAGAACGAAATTAAAAAAAAAAAGATTTTTGCCGCTAGCTTTGTTAATTCGTTTAACAACTAAAAAGTGATTTAGTAATAATTATCAATGTTCAGTGTAGTTGACCTTTTGACATTTCACACTTATAGTATCAAATATTGTGACGTTTATACGGATAAGGTTTGTTGTTTAACTTGTTTTTTATTTTTTTATCTTTAAACGGTATTAAACGCTATTCCGTGACGCGAGTGGCTGCCCGAAGCACGTGTTCGTTTGTATGACAATAGATGTGCCCGCGTTCTGCTTCGAAGCTAATTGGTAAACTACGTTCACTAAGTCATAGTGCGACATTATACGATGTTTTGTTATTTAAATTTGTTTTTTAATTAGGGTAAAAACTAGTTCGGTCGCTATTGTTAAAGAGTTTATGGTGAAGCTCCCTACGGTATACAGTACGGGTATAAAGTAAGTATACCTAGGATCAGTCTTCAAAACATATTACATACTGACTGCTACCTAGTGCGGAGCCCAAACTCGGGCTCTCTTGTACAACTTTTTGAAATTTTTTAATAATTTGACAAATATAAGAAAATTTATAGCTATTTTTTTATTTATTGCTTAGATGGGTGGACGAACTCATAGCCTACCTGGTGTTAAGAGGTCACTGGAGCCCATATACATCTACAACGTAAATGCGCCACCCACCTTGAGATTTAAGTACTAACGTCTCAGTATAGTTACAACGGCTACCCCGCCCTTCAAACCGAAATACATTGCTGGTTCACGGCAGAGATAGGCGGGTGTTGTTACCTACCCGTGCGGACTCACAAGAGGTCCTACCACCAGTAATTACGCTGTCTACGCGAGACACTGTGGCTTTATTGCGTTTATAATAAAACCAATTAAATTCTTACTACTTGTTTTAATTATAATTTACAATGCTTTAGTCGTGATTGTTCGTCGATGAATGTATGAATGTGACTTTTCTCGAAGAGGAAGGTTCTTGTCCAATAATGATTATTGTAAGGTATCTTAAGAATATTGTTGAATGCTGTCAGCGCGCGGTGCTGGTAGTAGTGAATGTTCCGGTATGACGTTTGGCTAGCTTGCTGTGCTAAACAAGTCAGGCGCCGCGACATACTCCCTCCCGTTGATAGATTCTTCTTTCAACACTCCTAGGTTTTTTGGCCATTGAATAGAGGACATACGAATGAGTGACCCCCGTATGCTCCCCGTCGCAGTATGGATTTCCGCCGTTTTGGTTATGCCGCCAGGTCCTGGGAACGTCTGCGAAACCCTTCCAAGGCACCAGCATAATGGTGCCGTGCTTTTTTCTTTTATTAAAACAAGATCACCTATTTTGACACTAAAATTTGTAGTTTCTTGGGTCCATCTTTGCCGTTGTTGTAGTTCAGAGATATATTCTCTTTGCCACCTTGTCCAGAAATGTTGTCGGATTTGTTCAAGACCACCAAAGTGAGGAGAGTAAGCGGGAATGAAATGAAATTTGATTCCTTCTTGAGCATTAAGTCAGAAAGAGAAGCATTGTTAGTTCTTAAGTATGTACCTAGTTCTTTAGCTGCCCCCACGAAATTTCGACCATTGTCCGAGAATATTTCCGCTGGCTTCCCGCGACGCGATATAAACCGGCGCAGTGTCATAATAAAATCATTTTTCGATAATCCGCTCACTGCTTCTAAATGAATGCATTTATATCGCATGCAAATAAAAATGCACAAATAACATTTAATTAGTATCGATCCACTTCCCTTTCGATTAAGGATTAGGAACGGACCCGCAAAATCTAGGCCAACCGATACAAAAGGGAAGTCAGGCGTAATACGTTATGCCGGTAAGTTTCCCATTTTTGGCATGAATGTTTTACCATTGAATCTTCTTTTTTTTTCCTACCTAATCTGATAGCCTTGAGAGGCTATATCAACGGAACCTTAACTATTAGGTGAGCTCACGGGGCTCAAACCTGACGACGTTGCTAACACGAACCCTAGCAAGAGCCGTGCTTCGCAGAATCTACCACCGGATCGGAAACGCGACCCACTGAGATGATCCGGCGAGAAACTCAGTGGGCTGTGTCTGAGGGTTAATTTACTCGTCGAGCCCTTCGTCGCAAGCGACGGGTTCGACGAGAACGGTGACCGGTGCTTGAGGGACCTAAACGCACCGTTAGTGGATCGGGGGGATCCGAGATGACGTGTTTTGGGCGACGTCGACTGCTTTCCATTCTTTCCACAGGATCGGGAATGTAGATACTGGCGGCCACGATGAGAGGGTTTTCGTGTCGTGCCGCTTTATCGAAGTGGCGCATTGATGCCGACTGCATATACTTACTGGTGGACTCTAAGTCCAGGTCGTCATGGAGGTCGACGTTCCTGACGAACCACGGGGCTCCGACGGCTATCCTGCAAAAACGGGATTGAATAATTGGGTATGATTTTAAGTGAGTGCGGGCCGCGTGAGCGAACACTACACTTGCATAGGTTATGACGGGGCGTATGAAAGTTTTGTAGAGTGTCACCTTGTTTCCAAGGGACATTCTACTTCGCCTGCATATCATCGGGTAGAGACGTCCTAGTATGAAGGCGGCACGGTCGCGTACCGTCTTTATATGGGGGCGGAATGTCATCCTTCTGTCGAGGGTGACACCTAAATATTTGACCTTCGGGGCCCACGGTATGGGCTGGTCGTACATCGTGATTGGGCGAATCGCGGAGGCGGAGGTGTCGACGCGCCTAGACGGGGGAGGGATGCTCAACGTGGTGTTCGGAGGGCGACCCCTTTTGAAGAGCACCGTTGTGCTTTTCGTGGGGTTAATATCGATGCGTCACTTCCGGAACCACATGGTGGTAGCTACGGTCTGAAGTCGCCGATGAAGTAACGCCTTCTTCCTACACGAGTAGTAGATGGCCGTGTCATCGGCGAAGAGCGCTAGATGGGTATCCGGAGACCGGGGTATATCATTGATATATAAACTGAACAGTAACGGGGAGAGGGTGGAGCCTTGCGGGTAATCCGGCTGTGACGTGACGGGGGCGGGATCGCGTTCCCTCTACTCGATATCGGAACGAACGGTTCGACAAGTAGTCTCGTATGATGAGCACGAGTCTGTCTGGCACTCCCATATTATACAGTTTGTAGATCAAACCGTTGTGCCAGACTTTGTCGGACGCCTTCGCTATATCGAAGAAGAGGGCTCCTGTCGGGATGGGTTTCCGCCTATTCAGCGCTAGTAAGATGTGCTCCGTGAGGCGGTGCACTTGATGGACGCACGAGTGTTCGGCGCGGAACCCAAACTGCTCGTCTATAAGAATTTTATTCGCGGTAACGAAGTCCCAGAGGCGTTTACGAAGGAGACGTTCGTATAGTTTGCCTATCGCCGGAAGGAGACTGATGGGGCGGTAACTCGCGGTTTCGTTTTTCGGTTTGCCCGGCTTGTGTATGCCGATAACGTCAGCTTCTTTCCACGCCGCGGTAAAGATGCAGTTTGTCATAGCAGCATTTAAGATGGTGGCCAGAATCGTTATCAGTTGGGCTGGTGACAATTTTAGCGCGCGGTTGCGGATGCCGTCAGAGCCGCGTGACAGCATACTGATGTTGGAACGTTTTCTGTACTTATTCCGTCTAGTCAAAATAATAAATTACTCCATTTTTGTGATGCTATTTTCCCGCGCGTGTGACGTTTTGTTGTTCATTCGAGAGACCCGCCGTTGGTCAAATATCCCACCGCTAGTTTGTCTCCACACGGCGTATCCCATAGTGGACAATTTAGTTTTTCCTTTTTTTTTTACTGGAGAAACATTTCAAAGAATGTTTGCTAATCACAACTAAATTCTAATGAAAATCGTTAATTATCAAAATTTAAATCAAACATTTTAACCTCTATTTGTCCTCAATTGATATCATCATTGAGTTCATTCAAATAGATAGCTTTATCTGTGTATACTCTGTGCTCGAGTCAAATGTCAATTTGGTTAGGACTTTTTGGCGGGAACGCGAGGAGTGAAGTTGTGTGATTTGTTTTATTTTGTCTATTTAGTGTTTCTTCGGGTTTAAATGTGTATTAAGGGTGGTTTATTAACTGTTTAATATCTATGATAGTGCACTAATGTGGAAAAATGAAACAAAGCCGCTGGACGTAACTTCTCGGGATCCTCCAAAAAGTCCACTGAAAAATCTTAGTAAATGACCACCATTTTACTGAAATTATTTTTCATCCCATAACATCTCATTTCATTTAATTTCATCCCAGTTGATTAATGTCTCAAATTGATCATCTTCATTTCATTTCACTCCATAATATCATTTTTCATAAAAATATGAATATAAATTAAAATAAGACATGACTTAAAGGTCTTAGCTACCAGGTCATAAAATCCTTTAAAAAAAAATCAATTTGGTTAGACTTTTGGCGGGAACTCCAAAAAGAGCGCGCGTACAATTTGAAATTTTTTCATTTTTATTTCAATTTTGTTATTTTTTCATTAAAATACTAAGTGTAAATAGTGGAATTTATTAGTGGTGACCCTTAGAAATGGAGGGTAACGAGGGGGGCGGGAATAACCCACCCACCTCAAATAAACGTCCACGCGTTGAGGATCGTGGTGGTAACCCCAAGGTGGACTTTGGCGTTGGCGGAGGCGGTTAGCGTAATGTCTCTTACTTGCCTTTGTTTAAACCTAACTATAAAAGACTTTCTCCGGAGAACTCTGCTAATACTGAGTTTAAAGTATTTGTCGAGGCAACCAATAAGGACAGACTGGGCAACAAGAGCCCTATTTACTTAAAGCACGTTTTTGCAACGGAAATTAAAGGTGTGACGGCAATTCAAAGGGTGAATGCCAATAAAATAGCAGTTATTTTTAAATAATATAAGACAGCAAATAACTTTATTAAGAATTCATCTTTTTTAGAAAAATATGATATGAGAGCTTTCATTCCTGCTGCGCAGATTGAAAAGACTGGAATAATAAGATTCGTTCTAGCTAACATTTCTAATAAAGAGTTGTACAGTAGACTATCGTCAATATATGAAATTATTGCTATCAGAAGATTCACAAAGAAAGTAGGACATGAGCATGTTCCTTTACAAACTGTAAGCATTACTTTCTTATCTAATATTCTACCAGACAATGTTCAATACGACTTATTCTCTTATAGAGTTTTTGAATATATACCACCATTGCAACAATGGTTCAAATGTTTCAAGTTTAACCACTCAGCTAAAATCTGTAACGGTAAACAAAAATGTTCAATTTGTGGAGGTGAGCACTTATCTATATATTAATACGTGAAGCAAAAACTTTGTATCCCTTTTTACGAAAATTGCGCGGACGGAGGAGTATGAAATTTTCCACACTTATAGAGAATATAGAGAAGAAGTGCATAATACTAATATTTTTTTAAAATAATGCGTAAAAGATACATTAAACCAATAAAGAAAACATTACACACACTACATACCATGTATTTGACGCACACACGCATGCATACTATTTATTGTCAAACTTTTGTTCTTGACGTCTGTTGTCAAATTGAGAATAGATTAAATATTGTTTCTTTGTTAATATTTTTATAGTGTAGTCATGGCGAAATTTGTGATTATAGAAGTATAAAATACAATCATAATAGTGTACAAACTTACAATTCCAATTAATTATAGTCGATTTTCGACTACTGCGGGACCTCTAGTATAAGGAATGTGACAAGCCCACTGAAATTTGTTGTACAAATTGCAGCGGACCTCATCTTGCCATTTCAAAAGTATGTCCAATTAAAATGAAGAAAATTATGGAAAAAAAACCTAAAATTACTTATGCAAGTACTACCTCAACCAAGCAACTAAATAACAATGACTTTCCCTCACTTCCAACATCAAAAACACCTGTATATAATCCTGTAAATAAATCTGTATATAACTCTGTAAATAAGCGTCTATATAATTCTATAAATAAGCCTGTAAATATACATGTAGATAATGTAAATAAACAACAAGATTTATTGCCTTTAGAAAATATTAAAAATCAAATTGTCTCCAACCTTAGAATAATTACACATAGAATGATAGTTATCTTCAAAGCGGTCCCTCAAAAGCGAGGCAAGAATATAATCTATGTGTGCGTAAGGTACTTGTATTTACGCTCGACGAAACGCACACAAAAAATAATGTTGCCAATTTCTCTAGAAATAGGGAAGTTGAAACTATTACTTGTGATCACAGAACAAATGTGATTATTAGATTACACCTTTTATTTATTTGGAACTCATCAATTATTACTGCTGAACTGATGATAAGGCCCATAGATCCCCTAAACGATTAGGAGTTAAATATAAGCGCAATTCGTCTGTCGAAACTGCTCGGTAGTGACTCGTTTTGTTAAAATCCTGAATAATCTAACGTACCTATTTACCAGAATACACGAATATTGCCTGCATGATGAAAATAAAACCTGTATACAATTTTTTGTTTTTTGTTTAAACCCGCCACCACACGACCCATTTCAAAATGCTTACGTTATTTGGTGTAAAGTTATTATTAATTAATTTTTGGTGGCATTTTTTATAAGGCGGTTTTTTTAAAGTATATATATTTAATATATATTTAATAGTGTAACTTACAAAAAACACGCGAATATTCTAATTCACTTAGAAGCGTTCTAGTTTACGTCTGTATCCATAGTCAAGCAAAGTAGTTACTTTTGCTTAAGGAATGACCTAAGAAAATATTTTATACTCAAACAAATAAAGAGCCAGAATTGTAGAGAAAAGTCATGTTCCAAGTTATAACTTGTCTATAGATAGATATGGATCTTAGAGTGATCGAGGTGAGAACACTTATGAGAAAGAAAAACAAATAACAAGTATAATTATTTGTTTCAGTACCCTTGTAACAGCTGCAACTGTTTTCTGAACAATTGTCCCTTTGATGATAGGAAGGAAACCTTAAACCAAACCAAAACATAAAATTACATATTATTATTATAAGTATGCGAGCTTGTTGTGTTTTTGTCTCAGTTTCCTTATTAATCAATTTAATTTAATAAAAAAAAGCGCTTTTAATTACCTAATTGAGACGTGTTTCACTTTTAATTAAACAACAAAATGTGTGAGAATATTTCCCCGTGTTGGCAACATTTTCATAAACTATGGCATTACAAATTATTGAAATTAATTTTTCATTTTGATGAATGTTTTACATTACATACCTGTGAAATGTAATGTTACTATCTTCCTTGTGTTTTTCCGATGTAGTATGACATCCGTTCATTGAACAAATCGTCATTTTTAATAAAAATTTCGGGAGTACTTTTCAATACGACACGTCCTTGAGCACTGATGGGCCGAATAATGAACTTAGCCAATATGGCTAGGTTTGAGTTGCCTCACTTTACGGAGGCGGACTCGGTTTCTATGTGTAATTATTCTAAGTCTCCAACAATGATGTACTTATGGCCCTTGTAGACATTGGTGGAGCTAGGCAATAAGGGTGATAATTCACCTACTACAGTGAAAACAATTAAGGACATCTAAATTAAAAATTTAAAATAATGGATCTAGGTCCTACACAGTCTAAGATACGTATTGCTCAGTATAATATTCAAAGTGCCAATAGTAAAAAACCCTTGCTCATTTAATTCTTGAAACAACAAAACATTGATATATGTCTACTTAATGAAACCTGGTTCAAAGATAACAAATTTAAAATACCAGGTTACAATATTTATAACAGAAATTCAAACAATAGTCATAATGGTGTGGCAATGTTAATTAAACCATACCTCAAATAAAATATTATTAACACTAGATTCTATGAGAACATTCAAACTGCTGCTCTGTCTTTATCAACAGTAAGTGGTAGTTTGACTGTTCTTTGTGTTTATTGTCCACCTACTAGTCATCATATCAGACTAAATAGATTACAGAGTATAATTTATAATCATCCAAAACCAATATTTGTAAGTGGTGACTTTAATGCTCATCATATAGCATTTGGTTGTTTATCTAGTAAGAGTCGAGGTCACAGCTTATTTAATATTATTGACGACTTAGATTTATGCATTTTGAATGATGGTAGATTTACAACTGTCAACTATCCTAGACGAAATCCTTCTGCTATTGATGTTAGCTTCATCAGTGCTAGTCTTGCATCTATGTGTGAGTGGTCTGTCCATCACGATGCCATGGGAAGTTAAATATTGATAAATATCACATTGGTTCAACAGTAGACAGATTTTTATATAAAAAGGCAGATTGGACTAAATACAACACTCTTTCCAGAACAGTTTTCAATAATTTTATCCTAAATTCAAATGACCCTATATTAACTTATAGTGCTTTCTGTTCTTGTTTGGATACGTTAAAAACTATGACAATTCCTAAACTTACAAAATCAAATAGTTTCAAAAGCCGTTTGGCAACACCCTGGTGGAATGATATTTGTGAACAAAGTGTCATTGCATCTTATAATGCTCTCAAATTATATAGAAAAATGTACCATCCATAGAGCATTATATTAACTATAAAAGAAAGGATGCACAGAAAAAAAGAACAATAGCAGAGCAGAAAAAGATTGGTTAGAATAATCTAGCTAATACTTTCAGTAGAAAAACACCCATTAGTAAGATTTGGAATTAACTTAAAATGTTTAAAGGTGTTAAAACTGGGCATAGGTCATACATATAGAGATGAATTCATTCCCTCATTTTTGGATAACTTAACAGACAATAGTAATTTAATTCAGACTAGTAACTTGAATATTTATTTTAATTTAAACAATGACAATCAAAATTCAAATTTTTGGTTGAACCCTTTACACGGTCAGAATTTACAATAAGTTTACAATCTAGCCGTAATACAACACCAGGTATGGATGACTACCTTTACCTATTGATTAAAAATCTGGATGAATCAGCTCAAAAATTATTTCTAGATATCCTCAATTTACTTTGGCTTAACAACTCTATTCCACAAGCATAGAAAACACAGTGTGCTATTCCAATACTCAAACCAGACAAGGCACCAAAACTTGCTAGCTCATATAGACCAATTTCCTTATCTTCATATCTTGGCAACATTTTTGAAACTATGTTAAAAGTCCGTCTTGACTGGTATGTTGAAGCTAATCACATCATTCCTGATGTCCAATATGGCTTTAGGCGAGTGCGAAGCTGTGCTGATAGTTTCATCTCTTTAATATCTGATCTGAAACATGGGAAGGAAAAAAATTTACATACTGTTTGTATATTCCTTGATGTTCAAGGTGCCTTTGACAGTATAGATCCTGGTATACTTGTGAAAGTTATGTCAGGGCTAGGAATACTCGGACAACTCTGCAAATGGATATATAACTTCTTGAATAAAAGGAAAGTGTATGTAAAATACAATAATATGCTATATGGTCCAAAATCTGCCTCAAAAGGCACAGTGCAAGGTGCTACTTTATCTCCATTATTGTATAATATTTACACTAGTGAAATCTGCAACTTTATAGATAATGTAAATAATAATGTAAATATTCTACAATTTTTTGATGACATTGTTTTGTATAGTAGTAACTATAATTTACAAGTAGCAATAGACAGTATTAATGTAGCTTTATCCCAATTGTTCTATTATTACAACAACATTCTACATTTAAAAATTAATCCATTCAAGAGCAATGTAATGATATTCAGCAAGGATACACCAATCTATAATGTCATTTATAATGGTGAAATTATAAAGAAGGTTACCAGCAAAAATTTTTTGAGAATAATAATAAATATTTTGGGAGTAGTAACTATACCTAAGACCTTAGAACTTATATCTCAAGGTGGGTGGCGCATTTACGTTGTGGATATCTATGGGCTCCAGTAACCACTTAACACCAGGTGGGCTGTGAGCTCGTCCCCCCACCTAAACAATAAAAAAAATCAGAAATTAGATTTATTAATCATATTTCCAAAAATGCTTTAAGAGGTCTTAATGTTATGAAATTTTAATGTCTTGCTGGAGTATCATGGGGTGCAGACCCCAAAATACTGTCTTTAATATACAAATCGATTGTCAGAAGTCATTTTAATTATAGCTCTCTAGCTTATTTGAATAAATAGCCCACATGCAAATAAACTTGATATATTAATGAACAGCGCTTTGAGAATAATGTCTGGTGCAATGTGCTCAACTCCCATAAGGGCCATGGAAGTTGAGACAAAAGTTATGCCATTAATCTTGAGACGACTCTTACTTACACACAGATACTGTCTCAAATTGTTATCTTCTAATAATATGCAAATAGTTAAAAAAATTGCACTTTACCTAGACATCACCCCTCCTTCATTATTAACTGGAATAACCCTTCTTAACAAATATACACCACCGCTGTCCATAATAGGTTAAACTTTCCTTTTGGGTCCGTCGATTTGAAAGTTCACAATATTTTTGTAGATAGTACTCATAAATAAAATGCTTTTTGCAAAACTTCAAGTTGCGGAGACTCACGGTTTACGAGATATAATTTTTTAAAGTTTCCGTAAATATTAGAAAAATCGATAAGGTAGATGTCACATTTTTGACGTTTCACGTTCCATTCACTGTAAGCGTGTATTTTATTAAATTTTATGTCATGTTTTTACCGAAATATATTTTATTATTTTAATATATTCACATAGTTTTGGTGTAATTAATGTCATTGTAATTGTTTCTGTAATAAGCAATTATATTGACCTTTTTACACAAAAAGTAACAAAATTTTGTTTATACTTTGGAACGGCACGTGAAATAACGCATTTTTTTATAGCGTCTTTTTATCTATCTCTGTAATTTACTTTTTAAATAAGATTTAAATATAAAACAGTAAAATTGCTCGTGTTTTGGAAATAAAATTGCAAAAATATTCGAAAAATATCGAAAACCGAATCAGAGCACCCCACTTTCCACCTGGTCTTGTCTGCCCTACCCCTAGAGTGTATATAAAAAACCGGAGGCATGGAGGGAGAGCAGTCCTCGCCCGCTGTGACGGCGCACGGAAACAGTGCGGGGCGGAGCGGCTGAGGCTGGTCGCCGTAGGCGACCATCAAGCCGAAACTGCGGAGCGGAGCACGAGTAACCGTGCTTCAGCACGCAAGGGCGGAAGGGCTGCTCTTCCCGCAGCGCCGGAGATAAGGCGGATTCAAACTTAAGCTCCCTTGGAGCTTAACTAATTAAACCGCTACTTAACTTTTTACTAAAAGATCCAACATCCTATAAACCTATCTATAATTATATAAAAAATACAATTCAAACGATTTAAATGACAACATTTAGTGAAGTGAAGTGTAGTGACCCCAAAGTGAAGAACATTTTCCAAATAAGATATGACCTAAAGGTCTCTGTCACCAGGTCATAAAAAAAATCAAGTTTTTTAAGATTTGATTTTTTTTAAGAGATTTTATGACCTGGTAACTAAGACCTTTAAGTCATGTCTTATTTTACTTTATTTTCTTAATTTTATGAAAAATGATAATATGGAGTGAAATGAAATGAAGATGATTAATTTGAGACATTAATCAACTGGGATGAAATTTAATGAAATGAGATGATATGGGATGAAATATAATCGCAGTAAAATGGTGGTTATTTACTGAGATTTTTTCAGTGGACTTTCTGGAGGAACTCGAGAAGTTACGTCCAGCAGCTTTGTTTCATTTTCCCACATTTGTGCACTTTCACAGATATTAAACAGTTAATAAACCACCGTTATTACACATTTAAACCTGAAGAAACACTAAATAGACAAAATAAAACAAATCACACAACTTCACTGCTCGCGTTCCCGTCAAAAAGTCCTTTTAAGATTCGATTGTTAGTTGATAACCTCAAATCACTTATGTAACTTGACTAGAAGCTTAAAGTTTTTTTGTGATAAAGACTCCACTAATTTTACGCTCCTGCTGAAGTCATCACCTTGAAAAGTGACAACATTTTCAATTATTAAAAAATACCACAACGATTATTTTAAAAATATTTTAATTCGTTTCATAAATTGATTTATATTAATTAAGACTTTGTGGTCCTAAAACTTTTTATAAAAATGTTGTATCAGTTCCTAGCTATTTTAACTCCACTGGTCCTGCTAGTAAAAAAACAGATATCCAATACGTGTAGACTCTGAACCTCAAAGGGTTCAAATAACAATTAATTAATTCTTAATCAATTTCCTTCCAGTGATGTCTGCAAATCTGCAAAATATTTTTATTTATAGTAAACATTTCGTGTACTTCTGAAAAGTAGTTTCATTGCTTTATCATTGTTTTACGAACATTAGGATTTTTGCAGAAGTTTTATTTCGTTTCGTGTTATTCGCAGAAGTTTTATTTCCTGTGTCGCATCGCAAACAGACTCTTATGTTTTTTGTATTCAAATAAAATATATATACGTTTTCTATATCTATATCTATACTCTATACTAATATTATAAAGAGGAAAGATTTGTTTGTTTGTTTGTTTGTTTCGAATAGGCTCCGAAACTACTGGACCGATTTGAACAATTCTTTTTCCATTAGAAGCCGACATTGTCCCTGATGAACATAGGCAACTTTTTTTTTTTTTTTGGTTTCATGTGTGTTTTAATGTTTCCGAAGCGAAGCGAGGGCGGGTCGCTAGTAGAATATAAACATACGATGATTCGGCGTTATTCTAGTTTAAATTGTAATCATAAAATTACTTGTAATTTATCAAATTTCGTCCAGATTTCAATACGCTCACTGATGTATCATAATGCACCTTATAATTGTCGTTTCGGCATTCACTTGTATATTTAATGAAGTTTGAACAACGATGACCGCGTAAACACATTTGTGAGTACAGATCCAACAGACCTAACAAATAATCCAGAGATTATCCATGAAAATAGTTAACATTTGTTCTTGGTTATTGGATAATTTTGAATAAAAGTTTACACTAACAGGATGTTGATGCGATCGTCTTCACTGATACTAGAATGTCGTCAATGTAATCGAAAATAATATAAAAACTAATTTTAATCAACATCGTGTTGTATTCGACCGATATGTTAATTTTAAAGAAGGGAGAGTTCAAAAGTGTTGTCCACAAGTGTGTTTGAGCGGTGATAAATGTATTTGTCAAAAATAATAGTTAAAATTATACCAATCGTAATCCAAATACTTATAGGTAAACTTAATATTAATAGTTCAATGATTCATTTTTATGTAAGTACATTGTAAGGTTTTAAAGTTGGAGTTATGGGACAGTAAATGTGTTTTCATTGCGAACAAAGCATTACGCGCGATATAACAATACTGTTCGAACAGTGAACTCAACTTTAACTTAACTTGTCTATCTTTGGTCTACCAGGCTGACGTCACACCAAGTGTCGAATGTATGATGATGAGCCAAACAAATAATTTGCTGGAAACGTCTTGCCCGTAAGACGACCGGACTTAGTGCGTAGTGGATGAATAGTTACAAATAATAAATCGATTCAAAGCTACGTTGACAGGTTTAAGTCTGGCGCCCGGGATCTTAGTCTAAAATCAATTGTTGGACTCGCACAGAATAAAAGAATACAAGTCGATAAATAAGAAGCGAGTAACCAGCTTGAAATTATTTATTCGTTAAACGAAATGAAAATAAAACTTGAGTAAACTAATTGTAGTTTCATTAAGTAGTCGGCCGTTGAGTTGCGCCGCTCATAGCAGTGCCGCCACCGCCAGCGCCAGTGCCACCAGGTCCCGCCCCCCTGCGGACACAGCACAGTTCAGGGCTCTGTTGTGATAAGTGCTCTGAGGGATCATTTGATCATCTCGTTTTTACTATCGCACCGCCCGCCATCGTAGTAGAGTTCCTCCATACTATCTGGAGCCACTGCGAACGCACTGTGGATGAATATCCACAGTGCATTTTCAGAGATATTTTTTGTCACGTACCGTCCGGCTTTGGAATGAGCGGTATTTCCCTCCACGGTGTTTCTCGAGCGCTATGACATGTCCTTCTTCAAACGAGGCTTGTGGAGAGTACTCAACGGTAGGCAGCGGCTTTGCTCTGCCCCTGGCATTGCTGAATTCCATAGCCGACGGTAAATTCGTCGTGGCCTATTGGATAAGACGTCCGGTGCATTCGTGTTGAGCGATGCACCAGTGTTCGAATCTCAGGCGGGTACCAATTTTTCTAATGAGATATGTACTCAACAAACGTTCACGATTGACTTCCACGGTGAAGGAATAACATCGTGTAATAACAATCAAACCCGCAAAATTATAATTTGCGTAATTACTGATGGTAGGACCTCTTCGAAATAATTCGAAAAATATATTACCTCGCGGGTAGGGTACCACGACCCTGCTTATTTTCTGCCGTGAAGCAGTAATGCGTTTCGGTTTGAAGGGTGGGGCAGCCGTTGTAACTATACCTGAGACCTTAGAACTTTGTCTCAAAGTGGGTGGCACATTTACGTTGAGATGTCTATGGGCTCCAGTAACCACTTAACGCCAGGTGGGCCGTATGCTCGTCTGCCTAGAAGTGCAATAAAAAAAATAATGATAATGTGCGTCCCCCCCACCCTACCTGCGCGTCCGCGGGCCCCGCTGTACTGTGCGGGCGCGGCGGGAATGGTGCGGCCGCGGCGGTGCGTCTCCGGCGTGCACGTGGCCGGCAGACCCGCGTCCGCCCACGAGTACGACACCGCGGACCACGCGTCGTACACTTTGCTTGTATAGTTCCATGCGCTGCTCGAGAAATCTGGAGGGACCTTGAAATCAAAATAGCATCCTTAGTAACGAAGTGTGCGTGTGCGTGCCCGCCTTCTTGCTACTTGTCACGTAGCTACTTGTCACGTCACGTCCGATGTACACTCGACTCCTGATGTGTATTGGGAGTAGGTGCTGGTGACAGGCTGTGATGTGACGGAGTGACGCGTTGGAGTCGACCTGTCTCTTAGTTTATTTTTATTGCAAAAGTGGTTGGACGAGCTCACGGCCCACCTGATTGGTTACTGGAGCCAATAAACGTCTCCAACGTAAATGCCGTCACTTACCTTGAGATATGAGTTCTAAGGTCCCAGTATAGGAACAACGGCTGTCCCGCCCTTCAAACCGATTACTGCTTCACGGCAGAAATAGGTAGGGCTATACTAGACTTGCTACCACTCAGTCTCTGCTGCGAAGCAATCACAGACACCAAATCGTTTAATCTTAGTGTCGCCGTCCACTTGGTGTCTATAGGTTTGAGAACCGGAGGCGGGCGTTGAGGTCGGCTGCGATATACGCTAGCTAGATTTTAATGTTTTCAAATCTATGACCTTAAACAACATATATAATAGGGTAAGGCAAATCACAATAAACGGCGAATTGTTATGTATTTCATACTTATAAATAGAGGTTTGAAGTTGACGGACAACCTTGAAGATTGTTTACACTCGTTTACTGGTCCAAGCGCGGCGTGCTTAGCGCCGTTTACTAACCCTCTGTGCTCCTATGGTCCAGATAAGAGTGGGCGAGGGCAGGCCGCTAGACGTACAGTTGAGGGTGACCCGGCCCGATTCAGAGTCCATCGTCGCAACGCTGATGTGTGCGTCGCTAGGTGGTACTGTGAACCGCGAAATCTTTCTGTTATCCTAAATTAGTTTTTAACGGAGTTTGGACTCGCGTTAATGTCAAAAAAATCGACCCATCGAATATGCTAAAATTATGTTCAACTTTATGTTGAATTTATTCATAATAATATTACCTATACTTACTATACATTTAAGCTGATAAGAAGGAAACTTTTCCAGAATATTACTTTTGCAAATTGTATTTGGCTAAATTGTCAACTGAAGAATACTCGGAAATATTACCGACTTGGTGGGAAGTACTCACTGTCGGTAGCTTGTTAACAAAGTATTTACGTTTTTAACGACAGAGGCGATTAGGACAATTGAGGCCTATAAAATCAAAGGCAGCTAAATCCAAGTCTGTCAAATATTCAGGTAAACTACAAAAATCGGCCCTAAATACGTCATTACGGATCCTTCCGATCCATCGAAGTACTGCTCTTGGCCAGTGTTAGCAACACTCCCGGTTTGAGAAGCTGAAATAACTTTGTTCGGATAGCTACGATATTCTTTATTTTAAAGCAGATTTACAAAGAATGAGAATATTACTAATAATCTGAATTTTAAATGATATATTTTATATGAACTTCGTTTATATTTTAGTACAGAGTAAAAATAAAAATTTTGAACTGAATTTGCTAGAGATTTAGCTGCATTTGTTATAACATGAAAACACTGAAGCGTGTCCCAACTAACTAAACCAGATGGCGCCATAGTTAATCCATTTTACAACAATAAGGCGTTTAGCTGCCTTTGATTTTATAGGCCTCAATTGTGTTACGTGGCGTGAACGCGTGCGGGCTAATTGCACAGTCCGGTCTGTCTGCTGTCACCGTATTTGGGATAGGCGTTATTCCCGCGCAATTATGACATCAATCGCGTGTTTCAGGACACGCATTATGGTTTTCTACTCATTAAGACGAAATTCAAAATATACTTCTATATTTGTGTATCCTATTGCTTTTCTTACTATCATCAAAAACTCACCAGAAGCTGAAACAAGAATGCTCTTCGTTTCAATCCTGAAGGTAGGTCTCTCACCGGAGACTTCACACGTGAAGTTGAAATCCTGAGGTGGCTTGATTAGTTCTGCTGATACTACACACGCTCCTGTCGCACCCTTTTCGGAGGTCTCACGACACCTGACGTCCCACGCCCTAGTCCTGTAGTATTCACTTTTTGATGTGCCGTTTATCTGCGAATTCACCGTATTCAACGGCCAGGAGGAGACTTTTTATTTCCCTTTACTGATCAAATTTCACGCAAATCCTTCTTTCAATCTAAAGTCTATCTAATCAAAAGTCGTCGTGGCCTAACGGATAAGACGTCCGGTCCATTCGTTTTGAGCGATGCACCGGGTGTTCGAATCTCAGGCGGGTACCAATTTTTCTAATGAAATACGTACTCAACAAATGTTCACGATTGATTTCCACGGTGAAGGAATAACATCGTGTAATAAAAATCAAACCCGCAAAATTATAATTTGCGTAATTACTGGTGGTAGGACCTCTTGTGAGTCTGCGCGGGTGGGTACCACCACCCTGCCTATTTCTGCCGTGAAGCAGTAATGCGTTTCGGTTTGAAGGGTGGGGTAGCCGTTGTAACTTACTTGAGACCTTAGAACTTATACCTATCTCAAGGTGGGTGGCACATTTACGTTGTGGATGTCTATGGGCTCCAGTAACCACTTAACACCAGGACGTGGGCTGTGAGCTCGTCCACCAATTAAAAAAAAACCGTCAACACCATCACTCCGTTTTTGCTTTTTTTTTAGTATGTTTCAAAGTAGTCGTGGCCTAAACGTAAGCCATTAAAGCAAAAATAGTCAGGAAAATAACATTTGGTTTCGGTAACCGATATTAGTCTAGTCAACAAGTTCAAAAACGTGAAAAATAGAGATAAAGGTCCTAAAAATATGAGCGATGGCTCATTCGATTCGGAATCACCTCTAGAAAAATGTTTTTGAAGGATTTTGGTGCAGGTTAAAAATTGCAATTGTTATGAACAAAATAAGATGAAAAAAAAAATGATATTTCGTTTTTTGTTAATAACTTGAAAAATATTAACATTGAAGCAATTTTGAAAAAAGCTCGTTCAAGAGGAGGAAATTTCCAATAAAAAAGTCCTAACTCCCGGAACTCTATCTCCATTATTTATAATTTTAATTAGAGGGCTCCGCGCGGCTGTTACAGAATGCGCGCGCCGCCGCTAAAGAGAGTTCAGCAATAAAAATAATTCTTTTATAACATAAAATGTGATTTTAAAAATTAAAAAAAATTCTAGTATCTTCTTAACACTTGAAAGAATCGAGCCCTGAAGAAAAAAAAGTTTAATCATCATTTTTCAAAAAGTTATTCAATTGTTAACTAACAATTTTTTTCCCAATCTCCATTGGCATAAACAATGGAATGAAAGGTATAAATAATTGGCCTATAAATTTTAAACTTCGTGGAGCCCTTTTGATATATGTACTTTATAAGATCCTGCGGTTAATTTTCATTAAGGTTAATTAATTTGTTAATTATGATTTTTTATAACTATTGAAAAATTAAAATTAAAAACATAGCTAAATATTAATTGAAAAAAAAACTTTAATAACATTTTTTTGATTTTTGATTGAGGAGATTGGGAAAAAATTTGTTAGTTAACAATTGAATAACTTTTTGAAAAATGATGATTAAACTTTTTTTTCTTCAGGGCTCGATTCTTTCAAGTGTTAAGAAGATACTAGAATTTTTTCAAATTTTTAAAATCACATGTTATGTTATAAAAAAATTATTTTTATTGCTGAACTCTCTTTAGCGGCGGCGCGCGCATGCTGTAACAGCCGCGCGGAGCCCTCTAATTAAAATTATAAATAATGGAGATAGAGTTCCGAGAGTTAGGACTTTTTTATTAGAAATTTCCTCCTCTTTAACGAGCTTTTTTCAAAATTGCTTCAATGTTAATATTTTTCAAGTTATTAACAAAAAACGAAATATCATTTTTTTTTTCATCTTATTTTGTTAATAACAATTGCAATTTTTAACCTGCACCAAAATCCTTCAAAAACATTTTTCTAGAGGTAATTCCGAATCGAATGAGCCATCGCTCATATTTTTAGGACCTTTATCTCTATTTTTCACGTTTTTGAACTTGTTGACTAGACTATATCCAGTTTTAAACGGTTCGAAGCGGCTTGCAATCTACCTGTTCTTACGACCTTTTATTTTCTGTCCACAAATAAGGTGTCCCTCACTTTAAATTAACAATGAAATAAAATAATAATTAATCAAGCATTTGTAACACAATATCGGATGTATTTAATCAATTGTTAGTTGAATGACGTCATAAAGGTTCGCCCTTCCTGCCCTACGGGACGCTACAATTAAAATTATGTTTACAAAGGATGGAGGCTGGACATCCGCCGCGCCGCAAAACTATTACACGACGTGTTTGTTCTAATATTACTACATTTATTAAAGGTCATTTAGTGAATTGAGATAATACTGACTTGCTATTGGTAATTGTATTATTGGACTGATTATAAACAATGTAATGTTCTCGGAAATATAGGCAAGAATAAAATAATCACGATATTGGATTGTAGATAGATAGATGGAAATATTGCTGCTATTAAAACATCACATTCTTATAACGCAATGTAAAGAAGCGGGTACGTTCTCACTTGTCGCGGGGCGCGCAGTCAGCTGTCATGCGAGTTTGAATCAATGAGGTTGTCGATCCCCGAGCTACGAGTATTATAATAATATGGGCTTTACAATGTGGCTCCACGAAATTTAAAATACATAAGTGAAGCGGGTATTAAATAACTTTGGAACGAAGTTCCTTATACGTCCGTAACGTAAGATATTTATTAGTAATGCACACAGTGTACGACTTAACTTTGTAATAGCGTACAAAAAATAACATATTATTTTTTTATCATTCATTGACCACGATCTTACAGTGTTCGTTTGCGCAATACACTAACTCTTATGCAAACAACCGTGAATGAAGTGTACCACAATAAGTTCGCACGTTACCGAATGACCGTGGGTTGTTGCGAAACCTCCAGTTTTATTTTCTTTATACCTCGAATAGAACTTAAAATTAATATTTTTATAATAAGGAACTTCGATCCTATCCGGTCTCCCACGACACCACACATCTTTTAGTTGCATTATCAGTTTTTGAAGAGATTCCTGTGCGTGGTATATTAGTTTGGCTTATATCATTATTTGAAAATGACTATATTTAATTAAGTTTTCATTCACTTCCTACAAAAATGAGACATACACACCTCTGGCCTGTAAATAAAGAATTGCTGCCCATTATTGTAGAGGCGTACCGACTGCAGCTCGTCGTTCTCGACTAGAGTCCACAGACAATCCACTTCCCAACCAGCATTCGGTATCCACTTCTGTGTCAGGTCGATCATCGAGCTGCACGAAAATTCTGCAACAAAAACCGAAGGCTTAATTAGACGTAGTTCTATGTTGTTAATGACCATATGGTTCAATTAAGAATATTTATTCTCAGTAATTTCAGCGTTTGGGATGATATGGACATGTGACGAGACGAAATGAAAATGAGGTTGGTAAGACAGTGTTAGCTATGAATGTGGAAGGATATAGAGGAAGAGGTAGACCTAAGAAGAAATGGATGGATTGCGTGAAAGACGATATGAGTAAGAGGGGAGTGAGCGAAGAAATGGTATATGATAGAAGAGTATGGAAGGAGAAAGCATGTTGCGCCGACCCCAGGTGACTGGGAAAAGGGCAGGATAATGATGGTAATAATGATTCTCAGTAATTTACGTAAATAAGCTGACTCTTGGTCCGCCTGATAATTAGTAGTTATTAGAGCTCCTATATATTGCAAAGACAAACAAAATTTAGGTTGTGGTGTTTACTAGCTTATGTACCCGTTTAACAATAGGAGTTCAGTAAGCTCGCCTGAATTTTACTACTATACTAGGTCCATATAAATGAAGATCAGTCAATCTATAAGTACTCCATACATTATGGTAATGTTCCTTGTTTTTGAACAACATTTTTATATCGTTTTAATTCTTACATTTTTTGTGTCTCAGACTGTTCTGATATGTAGGTACGTAATGTAATGAACACTCTTTCGCTTGATTAAGCAGGTTGTAAGCGACCACGGACTCTTAGCTCGGGGCCGTGTATCTGGATATCTTTCGGTGTGTCTCTCTCGGTAGGCAGCGGCTTGGCGCTGCCCCTGGCTTTGCTGAAGTCCATGGGCGACGGTAACCATTCACCATCAGGTGGGACGTATGCTCGTCTGCCTATAAGGGCAATTAAAAAAATCGGTTGTCTGTAAAGTCGGTTCACTGACGATAGTTGAACGTGACAACGTCATAAGAAAATACTGATGGAATGGTTTCATTTTTCAATTATCGCAATTATCATTGCTATAAACAATTGACACCACATTCACTTTTCACTGAACTTCATACTTGACGAAAACATGTACGCCTCAGAGCGAGGTAACGCCGCACGAGTCAAGTTTTTTCGTGCGTGCAGCCGGCTCCATCGAGTTATAAGACGTTGTCACGTCAAAAAAATTAACATAACATTTTTTTCTCATAAAAATACAACATGAATGATCTTTAAAAACTTGTCAAGTTATACAAAGTAGCCGGCGCCGTTCCTCTTACGATCGCTTAATTCGTTCAATTGGTGGACGCCGCTCCACGATGTGCCTAATGCCAGTATTTAGGACAACACCGGGAAGATGGTATCCGTTGGATGATCTTGGAGACTAAATGCTTGTTTGTTTTTAATGCATGCTCTACACTAAGTACCTACATTTACTGTCAGAGGGTTGATTGACAAAAATGTTACTATGAGAGTATTATCAGAGTCTCTATTACTTTACTGATTTAGGAGCGTGTTTAACCTAATGGTTATTATTTTAATTTAGATTTCATCGGTATTTGTTGAACGTAAAATAATAAATTTACAACCGGCATAACCAGAGAACTAATCTTGCTGGTTTGATTTTTATCATCATAGCGTTATTATAAGCACAACTAGTTTTACTGTCAGTAGTCTGAAACTGGTCAGTAGTTTGAAAAGTCTGAAAGAATAGAATGAAATAAACGCGACAATAATGTTTACGAATACCAAAAATTAGAACATAATTGCTATCACTGAAAATTTAAAGTCTTAGACTACTAAGTCTTAGTAGTCTTAGTCTTAGTAGTAGTAGTACTTAGTCTACTAAATACTTAGTCTGGCCATGAATACTGTTAAAATTAAAAATAAACAAAATATTACATTTGAATTTGGAATCTGTCATTATTATATGATTGCTCATTGAGTTCTTATTTTAGCGCCAATACATTGTACAATATTTTGCGATATTAAAATGGAGTGGGGTGATAAAGAGAACCGAATCGCTGTGATTGCATTACACAAAGTTGGTATGGAGCCAAATTGGTATTGTATTGGTATTAGTAAAATGTTTGTGTACCGGGCTATTAATAGGTGCAATGAGACCTCCTCTGTTTGTGACAGAAAAAGATCTGGCCGTCCACAAAGTGTTCGTACGAAAAAGGTGGTCAAAGCAGTAAGGGAAAGAATTCGAAGAAATCCTGTACGAAAGCAAAAGATTTTATCTCGGGAGATGAAGATAGCACCTAGAACCATGTCGCGTATTTTAAAAGATGACTTAGGACTTGCAGCCTATAAGAAACGTACTGGTCATTTCTTAACTGATAATTTAAAAGAGAATAGGGTGGTAAAATCGAAACAATTACTGAAGCGGCACGCAAAGGGAGGTCATAGAAATTTTTTGTTTACGGATGAGAATTTTTTTACAATTGAGCAACATTTTAACAAACAAAATGACCGTATTTATGCTCAAAGCTCTAAAAAAGCTTCCCAATTAGTCGACAGAGTGCAACGCGGGTACTATCAGACTTCAGTGATGGTTTGGCGGGGTATTAGCTATGAAGGAGTGACTGCGCCATACTTTTGTGAAAAAGGTATCAAAACATCGGCACAAGTGTATCAAGATACCATTCTTGAGAAGGTAGTGAAGCCCCTTAACAACACCATGTTCAATAATCAAGAATGGTCCTTCCAGCAAGACTCGGCGCCAGGTCATAAAGCTCGGTCTTGGTTGGAAACGAACGTTTCGGATTTCATCAGAGCTGAAGACTGGCCGTCGTCTAGTCCCGATCTTAATCCGCTGGATTATGATTTATGGTCAGTTTTAGAGAGTACGGCTTGCTCTAAACGCCATGATAATTTGGACTCCCTAAAACAATCCGTACGATTGGCAGTGAAAAATTTTCCATGGAAAGAATGCGTGCTTCTATTGATAACTGGCCTCAACGTTTAAAGGACTGTATTGCAGCCAATGGAGACCACTTCGAATAAGCTTTTTATACTTTAAATTGTTTTATATTTATGTATTAAACTAACACACTGTAAAAGTAATAAATGTTATTTGCAATCGAAAATTTTTTTTTCCTTTGTCTCAGTATATAAGGCAAGACTAGGTATAATACTTTTAATAAAATATTTTTGAGATTTAACTACACTGTCCATTTTTATTAATTTGTAGCTTATTATTGTATACGAGTATCCAATAAAAAAACCCTCAAAATGAAGCCATGAATGAAAACCATTAAACAAGTATGAAAAGGAATTTTCAATTTGACGTTAACGCCGGTGGGAGGGTGCAAACCTCATCGGAAATCAAAACGAATCCCGTAGCAAGACTCCTTTAATTATAAACCAAATAATAACGTGAATCTCATTTATCCATAACATTAAAAGCGAATTTTTCCTTTATTTCTAAAGTTCCCCTTGTAATAAGCATGATGGGTCGCGCTTGCTAATTGAATTTAATTGGCTATGATTAAACAGTACTTAAATACGGCTGGGAACAGAGTTTTTTGCATCTCCAGATAAATATTTGTGCCTATTATCATTAGAATACGGTTTATCTCTTTGATATAAACCGTATTCTACACGTATGTTACGCGGATAATATCATCTTATGTCAGACAGCACTGGAAATACTGAGGAGAGAAGTTTAATCCTAAGGATGATAGATCGCTGTTAAAAGGATATTTAGAAATAAGATTGTGATTGTATTGGTTCTCATAGAAACAGCCTACTGAGCTTCTCACCGGATTTTCTCAGTAGGTCGCGATTCCGATTTAGTGGTAGATTCCACGAAGCACTGCATTTACTAGTGTTAGCAAATTCTCTCAGATTGAATCCGCGAGTTCACCTACCCGTCCGGGCATAACTGGGATAACCCCTTAGAGTACCAGCGAATAGGCCGGGAAAGAGATATTGACTGATGAATTATGCTTGTGGTGCGCCCAGCATCACTTGTACCACTCATAAGAGATGGATACATGCTTAGGTAAAATGTTAAATGTACTTACCGATAGAAAATAGTAAAATCACAACAACCTTTTTAAATACTATCCTCATGGTTGAAATAATATAACAGCTACTTGCACATGTAATTAATACTCTGATTTCGCAACTCTGCTACAATAAACAAATCGATTGTTCAAAAAAGCTTAAAATGAAACTGAAACTTAATGCTCAAGCTTGAAAAATCCGGAATTTAGAACAAAATAAAATAAAAAGAATTTTTGCCGCTAACTTGATTGTTTTGTTTAACAAGTAAAAAGTGATTTAGTAATAATTCTCAATGTTCAATGGTGTTGACCTTTTGACATTTCACACTTATAGTATCAAATAATGTGACGTTTATACGGATAAAGTTTGTTGTTTAACTAGTCTTATTTTTATTTTTTTATCTTTAACGGTATTAAACGCTATTCCGTGACGCGAGTGGCTGCCCGAAGCACGTGTTCGTTTGTGTGACAATAGATGCGCCCGCGTTCTGCTTCGAAGCTAATTGGTAAACTACGTTCACTAAGTCATAGTGCGACATTATACGATGTTCTTGTTATTTAAATCTATATTATTTCGATAAAAGTGAAAATCGTAAACGAATTATCTGCATCATAACGTAGACACATACTACGGAAAACTTACCTCGAAGACCAGCGGAATCCCTGTAGTTTCCCCAACTAATGTTGTTTTCTAATTACGGTAAAAACTAGTTCGATCGCTATTGCTGAAGAGGTTATAGTGAAGCTCCCTACAAGGGTAAGTGTACCAAGGATCCGTCTTCAAAACATATTACATACTGACTGCAACCTGGTGCGGACCCAAACACGGGCTCTCTTGTACAAGTTTTTGAACTTTTTTCATAATTTGACAAATATAAAGAAATTTATAGCTATTTTTTATTTATTTATTGCTTAGATAGGTGGACGAACTCATAGCCTACCTGGTGTTAAGTGGTCACTGGAGCCCATAGATAGACATCTACAACGTAAATGCGCCACCCACCTTGAGATATAAGTCAAAAATATAAAGAAATTTATAGCTATTTTTTATTTATTTATTGCTTAGATAGGTGGACGAACTCATATCCTACCTGGTGTTAAGTAGTCACTGGAGCCCATAGATAGACATCTACAACGTAAATGCGCCACTCACCTTGAGATATAAGTTCTAACATGTCAGAAATAGCAATACGGTGTTACATATTTCTTCTCGAGTCGATGTCGCCACACGATCTCGCTCGCACGCGTCGTTAGGTAAAGTGTGGGAGAGGGATGGGACAGGATTTGCAAAACCAAATTAAATGTTGCTATTTTCCGAAACAAAAACCTTTTCATTTTTTTTATTGCTTAGATGGATGGATGAGCTCACAGCCCACCTGGTGTTAAGTGGTTACTGGAGCCCATAGACATCTATAACGTAAATGCACCACCCACCTCGAGATATGAGTTCTAAGATCTCAGTATAGTTACAACGGCTGCCCCGCCCTTCAAACCGAAACGCATTGCTGCTTCACGGCAGAAATAGGCGGGGTGATGGTACCTACCCGAACGGACTCACAAGAGGTCCTACCACCAGTAATTACGCAAATTATAATTTTGCGGGTTTGATTTTTATTAAATTCACCGTGGAAGTCAATCGTAAACATTTCTCAAGTACGTATTTCATTAGAAAAATTGATACCCGCCTGTGGGATTCGAACACCGTTGCATCGCTACATACGAATGCACCGGACGTCATATTCTTTAGGCCACGATAGCTTCTATTTATTTTATTAATTATTATGCTTATTAAAATCACACGCTTAAACATGAACGTTATGAAGTGAATGATGATTCATTAAATAATCCAACGATTTTTAAACATACTCTTACAAGTTCAGGAGAAAATGACCACAGCTTAAAATCGATATTTCACTTTTAAGTAAACCGCATGGTTATCAATTTTGTTTAAATCTGTTAAATATATTAGCATTGTGTCAGTAGTGGTTACATATTTCACGTCACAAAGCTGTGCTAAGCTATATTCGTGACAACTATTTCCACTAAACCAGCAATAAATCTACACGACAAATACATTTTCATTTATATTGTTAGAATGACTAGCTACTATCAACAAGCTATGTTTGTGCTCTTTCGAGTTTAGACATTGGATCCATTTTATTTTAGCGTACCAGAGAGAGAGGGAGATAGAGAGATGTTGAATTTTAAATTTTAATGTTTGCTTTTGAAATTGGTTTGACAAGTGACAGAAATAAAGCTATTTTTGTTTTGTATTTCATACGAGTAGAGCATAGATTATACACTTAATATATTTGAGATAGATGCGCAACTCTCATTTTTATTTTTGCTTTAGTTAGAGCCCAGGACAGCAGGCGTCGCTGCTGTCGATTATTAATCTCCCTACCCCCCACCAGGTGGCTTTTTTAGTAATTTTAATATTTTTTATAATTAACTCTTTATGAAAAAATCTTATCGTTTAGAATCGCTGAAATTCCCGGTAGTACTTATGAAATATTAAAGAACGTTTGATTGTGTTCAGCATTCTAATCGATAAGACCTTTTCATACAGAGAGAAAACAGTTTTTTTAAATAAAAAGCTGTAATTCTCTGTAAGCTATTTAATTTCCCTATATTACAAACAATTTATTGTTAAAAGATAGTATGAACGTACAATTGTATAAAATTTCGAATAACAATAACTCCTCTAGATTAATCCTACTAGAGTACTTAATAACATTAAATCGAAAGTTATCTAAAAGTTAATTAAGTCTAGATAATCAAATCATTCAATGTCACTTAAGTCATTTGTGCGAAATATAAACATGTCAGCTTTCCATTACAAACATAGTAGACAATTTGAATTAAATTTAATAAATTTGTTTCTTAACTATAGCAGTTCTTGCTTAAAGTTGATCGTGACAGATCATGACCTTGTATGAAAATATTACATCTATAAACACTACCTATGCTTCGTCATACAATAATTGTCATTTATACTAGCATTGTAGAGATAATACACACACTAAAGTGAATACTAAATTATTCTTAGCATTCTTATAAACATTTAGAAATTTAAGAAACGATTAACCCACAATCATGTTCATAACATGTGACATTTTGTTCTGCACAAACGTTTTATTACATGATTTGAAAAACAAAAAATGTTTAAAAAATGTAATGATGATTTAAAGTACTCTTAAATATTGATAGTTTGTACTTAATGACGCTTATAGTAATCTTAGACATGATTACATTAGTTATACTTTTATTCCCTATCTAAATTATTTCTATTCTGACGTTTCTGATGCTTTAGCTTTGGTAATACTAGATGAAACAAACAGCAGATTGAAAGAAAATCATCTTAAAGTTAATTACATTCATTACAAACCATTAGTTTACATTTTGTTAAAAAAGAAACTGGTGTTCGTTACATGCAAATGAATTATAAACATACACATGCAAACATAAAATGTAAATTTATCTTTTAATCCAAATTAAATGTACACTAATATTACATCTAAATAATAGAAAGGGTTTCGAAAATTTTTATTGCACTCAACAGCAGACGAGCACGCAACCCGGCCCGTGATAAGTGGTCACCAGTGCTTATAAACTTCAGCAGTGCCATAGGGGTTGCTGTCTATCACTTAAGTTTTAATAAATTATTAATATACTCAGTCACAAGCATATTGATTTCACATAATGAAAATGTAAGAAACATAATCATGTTTGGGCATTTTCATTTATATCTGCTCATACAGAAAACACAACTTAGCAAATATATTCCACAGTAAATCTAAATAATTGCAAATAATGCTTTTAAAGACCGTTGACTTTTGATCATTAATTAAAATCATCTTCTCGTAGAATTTACAAAAGGTTATTTACAAAAATTTATATCAGTATTTTCATATATTACTAACTTACTAATTACAACTATTCAAACGTAATACTATAACTATAAGAACTAAACAACCTATTTTAAAACAAAATTGGCATCAATTTAGTTCTTATGAACTATTTCAATTATTAATTTATCAATTATAAACATATTTAAAAAAATTAAGATCCCTTGAGAGTTCACGTTCCTTGCTGAATCAGTTTCTCTTCTGAAACGGAGAAACAAAGTATCTTAAGTATGTAACAAATATTGAAAAAATACGACCTTGAAAAATTTAGTGTTAATGTAATCTTACTTACAAATTAATATATTACATAACACGTTCTGGTTCAAATATAGTGCATCAATATTTTCATGTTTCAGACATTTTAGTGCTCCTTATAATTTTTCCATAAAATTTTGTCATTATCAAACCTTTGTCTACAAAAATAAAAACATTATTTTATATTGGGTAGAAGGATGAACGTGGTCACAGGCCACTTGGTGTAACTTAGTTATCAAACACCAGGAAACAAAACGTGAATGCCATCATCTAACTTTGGATGTGAGATCAATTGTGCTGTATTTTATTTAAACAGGAAAGCATGACTGATTGATCATTCCAAAAAACTAGTTCGGGCCCACTTGACAATAAGCATATAATACGCTGAGTTGCAAAACATAAATACTTCCACCCACTCGAGACAATTTTATTATCTGAGGTGTGTGTGTGATAGTACGAGACTTAATACCGACTGTTTTGATCAAAACTTAACATATATGATAGCTAGGCAGCAGAAATAGGAAGGACCATTAGTTGGTGCTAATTCATTTAATTATATTATGAATAATAATTATGTTAGCAAATAATATACCGGGAAAATAGTGTAAACTCACCGTTATCAAGGCATCCGAAATAGCATTTCATTTTCGATCTTCGAGGCATGCTGATTTTTAATAATAAACATTCTGTAAGAAATGAAAATAGTTACACAGGCTTACGAAACGCTAACGAAGAAAAAAGTATTGGAGCCAAGTTATGTCTAAAGAGAATTCAAAACAGAGTTTCTCAATGTCTAATCGTCTAATATTCTCATAAAGCTAAAAGTTGCTCTAAATTAATACTACAACGTAAAATAACTCACACCAAGACCAAAAAAAAACGATTTAAAAAATTAAATCGTTACGACATTTTGAAAACTTTTTTTTTTTTTGAGATTGTTTTACGGCCCTGGAATTTTGAAAACTTCAAAGCAGTGTTTCCACTTACGTTTTTTTTAACACATTTTACCCTAGTTTCTTTTGAATTTACCCTAAAATTTCCTAGACAACTTTCATAAATCCTTTATATGAGTCGACTATTATCAAAGCCGGCAATCTGACTTTTGGACAATGATTGGTAAATCAGAAAAACGAATTATTGACTTTATATTCCATTGGCAGTCACAAAACTCTTCGGAACGACATCTTAGATAAATAACAGGTTAACTATTAACCTTTATTTAATGCAGGTTTTGAACCGTATTCTTTGAAGGAGACGATTATATTCAAATAAATCTGTATTGACATATCAATAAATTTTTTTTGTCCAAATGCACAGATTGCCACCTTTGATAATAGACGACTCATATAGAAAGCGTAAATAAAATACAGAAAATAAACCACAGCATATTATTTAATGTAGGTATATATAATATAAACGCCCCCAGAAGATCATAGATCTATAGGATTAGAATTTTCAAGGAAGTCGACGCATTGCTTTTATATTCTTTTGCTGCACAACCTAACACTGTTCCGTTCTAAAATTGAGCAATTGTTTGCTGGCAAAGTTGGGAACTTTCTATGAAGCAAGCCGTTCAGGGTTTCATTAGAAAGCCTGTTTCTTTTGTCAGTTTTTAAATTTGAGAACACTGAATAATCTTTCCACCTCAGTCTTTGAAGAAGGAACTGCTAGCAAAAGTGAAATGACAATTACAAGGTTTTCGTAAATGAAATTACCATGATAATCTTTCATGGTACATGAAGTACCTGTATATTACAATACAAGTAAGTTCTGGTGACATCAACGAAAATAGGTAAATAAAAATTTGGCGGATTATACTTATTGGGATTCTGGGGAATCCCTAAGAAAAAGCAGTGGCTTAATCTATGATTTACTTTACTAGAGGGTTACTGTTGAATCAAACCTTTATAGTTTTTATACACAACTCTGTTTTATTCTTTTACTTGTCAACTCGACTTAATGTCATTCTCTCTCCATAAAATAAAATGTTCATTGTTTTACTTTAATTATCGTTTATTTTAAAATTCACAACAGTTACTAGTATAGGCTTTGCTTTTTACCCCGAAATATCCTAAATCCTGGTATTTTTTAAATTGTCTTTATCATCCAAAATATCAGCTATTTTTCCCTAAAAAAGGGAGAATTCCCTAAAAGTGGAAGCACTGCTTCAAAGTACGCTACATTTTTTATTGAGTCAGAACTCATATCTGCCATCTAGTGAGTTTATTAGATCATTAATGCCTAAAAGTTACAAAAATGACGTCGCCACAGGAGTAAGATGACGCTAGTTGTATGTTATTTTCCTTTGTATGGGAGTTGCACCCCCCTGGAGTAGAGTTTAATTCACACGGTGCACACTGGTCGTGCGTTTGTGCTATAGTCGTTTTGCTTACGATTTGATCGTCAATAGAGTTTGTTCTAGTCGTTACAATGTGATGAGCGTTTATTGATTTGAATTCTCTTTTTAGTATACCGGCTCGTGGAATAGCAGTACCGTACGTGGTTTTCACGCGAGAGGATACAGGTTCTATATTGGGCATTAAACATAAAGTTTGCTTACGAGTGCTCATAGTTGTTGCAACTATTAGAAATGTATTAGTAATGGTATGGGCGGAAGTTGACTTGTAGTCAGCGAATATTAGTTAACCCAAATTAGCGAAATTAGTATCAGATTAAATTAATATCCTAAATTATAAAACATATTTTTAAACCATTTACGATAACATTACAAAAGACCCGGATATTTTAATCGGATTCATAATGTTTAACGTTTGGCCCGGACCGGATAACCAGCGGTTACAGGCAAACGGAAGTCTCGCCCGGATGAACAACAGGATTAAATGATTACAATTATACATTTTATCCTTATTTACTTGATTTTAACATGAAGTCTCAGAATTTTACGAAACAATAGCGCTTTCGCTATTCTACTAAAATTAATGAATAAAAACGAATAGTTAATGGTTACTATAGCCCATGGACATCATAGCTCTGATGCCGCCACCCACCTTGAGACATGTGGTCCAAGGCTCTGTCGGAATGTATTTATTGTACTACATGCATAGTAATTGTTAACTACAATATTGTTACGAATCCTATGAGCTCTGTCATTAATTACCAGTGAAAGCTCTGAAAGCTGTGAAAGCTCGAGCGTGACAAATAATAGTTGTTTAACTTACTTACAATATAACTTTATCTTGAAATATTTCTACAATTAAAACTTTAGCGAAGTTCGTTTGTTTTTGAATTAAAAAGTTTTCAGTGACAAATCGTAAAGTATTTATCCATTTCTGGAAAGCTTCCATCCCACACAGCTTTTTAGGGTTGTTTGAATTGGCAAGCCAGGGCTATCTCATAGTTTCATGCAGTCCAACTCCTTATGTCACAATTAATTTACTATGAGCGGCCGTAAACGGTTCATAAAGTTATGGAAAAATAAATGTAAGTTATATAATCAGAGGGATAAAAACCCAATTCACATGAGCGTGGTTGTCATTATGTGGGTCAGAAATACGATTACTGTTCTATTTCTGTTTTAGTTAGCAAAATATACTCTATTGTTCAGGGAGCAAATTGACTGCGCCGTGAAGATCTAAAATATGCGTGCTACTTTATAAATTATGTATGCTACATCCATATTGTATAATATAAAAGTAACAGTCTAATGAAGTCTTTCACTGTACCCTTTGTGCATAAAGTGAAATATAAATTAATGTTAATAATGTTATCAAAATTTAATTAAATTAATAAATGTTGTACGTCTGCGGGTTTTTTTTTTCCGGTAGGTAGCTATGACTCCACCAAACACAGCGTTAAGACTTGCTATGGGTTTTGATGTGGTCAAGAGGAAGGCTCATTTTTGCAGGAAAATACGGGACATCGAAAATCCGGCATGGGGCCCGTCCTTTTATGTAGCATAATACAAACGTAGCAATAAACATCTTTCAACATCGACGCGAGCCTATTGGTTAGAATGGTTAGGTTTTATAGAATTTGCTACTGTTACGCCGGTAAGAGTAACGCCATCTATCACCGAATAGCCGAAACGAATATCAAAGCAACTCGTAACGCCGAGAAGTACAACGCCATCTATTGTCAGATAGCGGGAACACAATACTCGACTTGTGTGGAATATTCTCGATAATTCTAGGGATGTCGTGTCGTCTATAAAAGCGTTGCAGAGATGGCACGAGTCAGTTAGTAATCGGTACTACTCGAGGCAAAACAGCGAACGGATCACCAAAAGCAAAGCGGAAGAAGCGAATTGAGAATTGTAAATTGTTCTGTGAGTGTTCTAAGTGATAAATACAATTTTAAGCTGTACTCCGGTAGATTTTTTATTTATCCCGAATCCCAGCGCGTAACACTACAATAAAGCTGAAACGAACCTTAACAAGCGACAAGTCTTTATTAACATGTACTTATTTAATCACTTAAAAGAAGATAATCGCAAACAAACCCATGTTTTTTCATGCAAGTTTATATCTGAACGTTTTTTTGAATGGCAAAAATGATCCGTAAGAGGATAGAACGAGTAACCGGCTGTAATCCGGAGCGAATCTGAACGCTTGTTAGGTTTTAATGAAAGCAGATTTTACTTAAATCTCTCCACTGCTGATGTACCTACCTCACACAGATTAAACTGCTCACATACCTACGTTATACTCGTATAACATTACCAAAATAATTTATTTTTGCTTATGCTGACAGACGGATACTGTAACTGACAATATTAATTGATTCCTAATAAAAAAAATTTTTTTTTTTTTATTGCTTAGGTGGGTGGACGAGCTCACAGCCCACCTGATGTTAAGTGGTTACTGGAGCCCATAGACATCTACAACGTAGACGCGCCACCCACCTTGAGATACAAGTTCTAAAGTCTCAGTATAGTTACAACGGCTGCCCCACCCTTCAAACCGAAACGCATTACTGCTTCACGGCAGAAATAAGCAGGGCGGTGGTACCTATCCGCGCGGACTCAAAAGTGGTCCTACCACCGGTAATTACGCAAATTATAATTTTGCGGGTTTGATTTTTATTACACGATGTTATTCCTTCACCGTGGAAGTCAATGGTGAACATTTGTTGAGTACATATTTCATTAGAAAAATTGGTACCCGCCTGCGGGATTCGAACACCGGTGCATCGCTTCAACACGAATGCACCGGACGTCTTATCCTGTAGGCCACGACGACTTTAAAAACGACTTAATAAACTTCAGCCATGAAAATTCGTGCGTATCTGTGACATTTGTAATAGTTGAAAAATTGCAGCTATGTGCGCTGACTACATAAACCATATAAACCATCTAATAACTGCATTAGTTCTGTAAGCAAAACAGCAAATACTAAAATACAATAGGTATAGCTGCTTGGCTGTTTTGCAGGCCACAACTGGCATGACAATGGCATTGCTGACGTCCGTGAGCATCTATCATCAGGTGGGCCAGTTCCCTGTCTGCCTTTAATGGCAATATAAAAAGGTAATCAAAGTCTATAGAATATTATATAAGCACGATGCACCGTTCGGAGAAAATGTGGGAGATGAGCGCCTCTTCTGTTTTACTACTGCACCACCCGACACTACTGCCTGGAGCGATCAAAGTCAAATAGGTTCAAAGATTCAAGCGAGCCTTTACATGAATTTTAAATAGTCTTCACTTAACTACCGATTCAGAATGATGTTTTTTACTAAAAAACAATACTAATATTGTAAAAAAAACTAAAAATTAACTCAACGTTTGCTAAATATATACCAAATTTACACCTATTAAACATTGTGGAATACAGTTCTTCCACTTTTCAATTGTCCATCGCAATACACAAAAGGAAAAAAAAACTTTTAAAGTAGATCATATAACGATTCATGTAGGTACAGGCCTATACTAATAGTACATATTTATTTATTTTATTTATTTATTTAATTAGACACACCAACAGCAATACACAATATACACATTTAAGCTTAAAATTGACTAAGTCATCTAACATCCAGCTTTAGGATGAATGAGCTCCATGAAATTGCCGTTATCTATACGCGTCAGTGACTACTTAAGATTAGAAGAGCTTGATTGCTTTCGATGATAAATTTAAATATGAACACTAATATTCATTTGGGCTGTGAGATTGTCAGCTTTTCTAATAGGCTTTTATTATTAGAATAAATCATAAAAAGAGTCGCAGGTAATGAATCGTTTGCGAACAACGAATCAGGACTGACATCGCTACATTCCTTTAATAATAACAAATGGTAGATCTAAGTAAAGCCGCCCATTTAAATAAGGGGCTAGAGATTTATCATGAGTATAAATAAAGTTTCTTTAAAGGATTAATCTCGTGCACATTCTCTTTGCCATTTTACAATTTATGACGTTTCGAATAACATACAGCAGTTACGGACGAATCAGGCTATTTATTATTCGTCGGATTCTGAATAAAATAATACGCTATTGACAAGAGTTTTCTAAAAAATATGTTAATGCTTTGTTTGTTTGTACATAAAATCAGTGGAACCTCTAGGTTCATATTTGTTAAGTTTTAAATCTCTACTTGGTGCTACGAGGTGTTTGGTGGTAAAAGTAAAATTGTTTAAATCAAACCAATTCAATACATAAACAAGGAGCCTATCCTCTTTATTATTATCATCATTCTTTATTGTGCCAGTAATTGGAAATGTAATTTTTCTAATAATAACTTTATTTCACGAAAGCATGTAGCTATTGCAATACGAGAAATACCTAACATCTGCCGTAGCAAGAGCAGTGATCTGAATTTTCTACCAGATCGGAATCGCGGTCCACTGAGAAGCTTCGGCATGAAACTGAGAGGGTTATGTCCATGGATTAGGTTGCACAATAATAAACAGATATTACTCAAGTGGATTTTATTTGAAAGGCACAAAACTTCAAGTATCTATGTAGTGCAAATTGAAGTTCCCGCGATTCTAGTTCGCGCTGAAATATTCGTAGCACTCGAGAGTGCCAGGATATCCGTCGGTTATTGAAATGTTTGCCGTCTAGAGTATTTACATGAACTTACCGATTACTAGAAGTGCCCATAAACTGTTGTTAAGGTTAATTTGTATAAAATAGTCATTAAATTGTTAACGGACTTCTACGAATCCAGAAGGATGTGACTTTATAGTAAAGTGTTTATGAATGTAGCTTCATTTGTTTTTTCATTGTTAATTTATCTATTTTTTAAATATCACTGGTAGTAGGACGTGCTGTGAGTCTGCACGGGTGCGTATAACCACTCTGCCTATTTCTGTCGTAAAGCAGTAATGCGTTTCGGTTTTTCGGGAGGGACAGCTGTTGTAACTGTACTGAGACCATAGAACTCTTGTCTTCAGATAGGTGGCGGCATTTACGTTGTAGATGTCTATGAGTTGACCGGTGACCAGGTACCACCAGGTGCGCCGTGAGCTCGTCTACCCACCTACGCAAGAAAAAAAATCATATGCAAGCCTTAAATTCAAGCTATACTAGCTCAATACTTTTGGTAACTTTTGGTACTAGCTTAGCAGGGTAGTACCAGTTTTACCTAATATTCATGTGCAGTATTAAGTTCGTGTAAGCTAGTCTCGGACAGTGTTGAGAATATCTTCATAGTATTTGAATTATTTTGTCGTCTTCAAGGTTACCCCTCGCACATTTCGTGCTTCAGTTTTATATGTCGCAGAATGGGCCGATATCTTCATTATTTCTTAACGTCATGCGCGTATGGAGGGTAGTCGTGCAAAGAGATTGCGCACCACGAAACGATGACAGTTCCGAGACGTCTTCACTCTTCCTAAGTCAGGCAACGAATGTGTCTCGATTCTACTTGAGCGATGACACTTCGAAACTGCCGAAGCATGCCACCCGAAGTGAGCCGATGTTTGACAATTAGTTGCGGCTCGCATTCACTAGGTGGCGCGCTTTCGCTTCGTTTGTCGTTTCCAGATGCGACATAATATGTATATGTCGGAGCACGCCAGGTATGGCTGAGCGGTAGTTTCGTCATCACTCGTATTCGATTGAACTCAGTTTAGTTAATAAAACTTTTTGAATAACAATTATTGAAACTCAACACACACAACTTTCACAATGACAGGATAAACCGACAGTTTCGCTGCACATACCGACAGACCGACTGACTGAGACGGACGGAATGACTGTCTGACACGGAATGTCACGACTCTGTCCACGTACCGCCATTTTATACTGTGGCGTTACGTAGTCTACCCTTCATTTTGTGATATTTATCAAAACAACATCTCATCATTTAAAATAATAATCAAAACCACCGTCTTAATATTACTAAAAGTCGTTATCCACGACAACTAAAAGTCGTTATCCACGACACGGCCATTCTGACATGTCACACGTCCCTGTGTGACGCTCTTTAATCAGTCAGTTGTATCGTGGTCATTTGATCCTACATCTTCTACATCACTAGTGTCAACAAAATCGTATAGAACGCTCCTGGCCTGGCAAATTGTTCTTATTTACCAAAATTGCCCGATATTACGCAGATACCGGCACGTCGCTCCGCTCAGCCGGTGAATAGTTGACCCATCGAGCGCCGACAGATGGCGCTTGCGTTCCATATCTCGTATTGGCTGCAGCAATCACGTGTCGATTGCGACACGGCCTTCCTGATTGTACACGTCCTCATGTGATGGTTAACCTACAATCAAAAACATCCACGAGAACACTTGTTCCGCTCGATCACTCCTGACTACACTTTATGACTTATCGGAAAATTTAAAGTCATCAAAGCTTTAAACTGTTTTAATACCATTTTAACCAAATCAAACAATAGGGTATACAAATTTCACTATTCAGCAGCCAGAGCACGTACCAAGTCGTTCATCAAACTTCAAATTTACTCTGTACAAATCAGGCATAGCTTACAGGAACTCAGATCAAAGAAAACTTCCGAGTAAAAATATCTAACGCCACGGCTCTCCAGCCGACCAGCAATCACAATTGCCCTCATGATGCGCATCCACAGCGTGGATCGCCCGTGTGCATCACCCGCTGACTACACACGATGGTCTTTACAGACCCCGACCTCCGCCAGAGCCAAACGCGCACCGCGCACCCACGGACTACTTGAGTTGCCTCAAGAGACACCGATTTCTACCGGGCTACGACTACGTAATAGCTACTAGTACGGTCGAACACAATACGGCCGATAGACTATCCTTACTCGAGTTTTTACCACAATTTAAGCTTGCTCTTCATCATCATCATTTACATCAACCTCGACTGGTATGTGTCATGCTGGCATTTTTCTTAGCCTATCATGTGGGTATTTGTAAGTACCTTTTGAATTTAAAGCTTTCAATGTGTAACGGTCACCATTCAATACTTCAACTACTTTAAACGGCCCTTTAAACTTCGTATCTAATTTCGTTTGATTACGCTCTTCGTTTTAATGTGTGGACGAGCTCACAGCCCACCTTGTGTTAAGTGGTTACTGGAACCCATAGACATCCACAGCGTAAACGCACCACACCTTGAGATAGAACTTCTAAGGTCTCAGTATAGTTACAACCGCTGCCCCACCCTTCAAACCGAAATACACCACTGCTTTACGGCAGAAATAGGCAGGGTGATGGTACCCGTGCGGTCGATGGCACTATACGGAGCACCCGTCTGGTGCCACGTCCTTACCCACGAGAACGTCGCCGCGCTGTGACGCCGGCAGCGCGCGATCGCAGTCAGAGTTATTCAAGGATACCTCATAGTCTCCTACGAGGCGGCGCGCCCTAGCGCAAGTGTAGCCGGAGCGCGGGGGCTCCAATCTCGGCAGTCCGTGCTGGAGGCGTGGTCTCGTCGTTTGGCGGACCCGTCGGCCGGCCTCCGTACCGTTGAGGCGATCTGCCCGGTTCTCGCAGACTGGGTGGGCCGCGACCACGGAAGTCTCACCTCCGGCTACCTGTGCAGACTCACAAGACATTTTACCACCATGCAAACTTCTTACCGCAACAAATCTTACCAGCCGCCACGCAAACTACAATTTTACGGGTTCCACCTCTCCACTCCCACACTGAGGAAGCCAACCGCGAACACTTGTCAAGCACGCACAAGCACGCACTTCACCGGAAAAACCTGCATCCGCCAGCGGAACCCGCACACCGCCGCATCGCCAGACACGAACGCACCGGACGTCTTATCTTACAGGTCACGACGACTTCAGATGTGTCAATTTTTCTTCCCCACGGAAACTTGCTTGCTTTCTTGTTTGCTTGCTTGCTGGAGCCCGAAGTCATCGAACGTGTAGTGTTATTGGTATTGAATCTAGTAGATTCTAAAATTTCAGCGACAATTCACAGTCTCATGTCCTGGTTTACTGCACTAGTGCCATGTAACTCTAACAGAACTCAGCGGCTTAAAATAATTCTTGTCGGAACTACCCACTCGTCATGACAGATCCATTATTGCGATCGAAGTTTCACTTGAGATTTGCACTTGCCTTAATTTCTTGCAATAGCTTGTTACGTGTTGTATTTCCGCTAGTAAATGCAATGTGATGAAGTCGACAGTCAAACTGGGCAACATGAGCCAGAACGTAAGATGTGACGATTTCTTCGTGGCTCAGATCTTCCATCGAGGTAACAGAGACGTTATTACACGACTTACGTATGCTGCATTCACGCTCTTGTGGCGTACCATTACTAGTATTCTGATCTGCATCATGTTTTTTTGCTGTACTTCGAACATGTTCAAACACGTCACGCCAGTGAGAGTAGAGTCCTGATCTCACTTCTGATGTCGGAGCACGCCAGGTATGGCTGAGCGGTAGTTTCGTCATCACTCGTATTCGATTGAACTCAGTTTAGTTAATAAAACTTTTTGAATAACAATTATTGAAACTCAACACACACAACTTTCACAATGACAGGATAAACCGACAGTTTCGCTGCACATACCGACAGACCGACTGACTGAGACGGACGGAATGACTGTCTGACACGGAATGCCACGACTCTGTCCACGTACCGCCATTTTATACTGTGGCGTTACGTAGTCTACCCTTCATTTTGTGATATTTATCAAAACAACATCTCATCATTTAAAATAATAATCAAAACCACCGTCTTAATATTACTAAAAGTCGTTATCCACGACAACTAAAAGTCGTTATCCACGACATATATTTTCTTCGGTATTTTTTCTCTTCATTAACAAACTTTTTATTTATTTATTTTTATTGCTTATATGGGTTGACGAGCTCACAGCCCACCTGGTGGTAAGTGGTTACTGGAGCCCATAGACATCTACAACGTAAATGCGCCACCCATTTTGAGATATAAGTTCTAAGGTGATTCTATACTGAGTATACTTACAACGGCTATCCCACCCTTCATACCGAAACGCATTACTGCTTCACGGCAGAAATAGGCAGGGTGGTGGTACCTACCCGCGCGGACTCACAAGAGGTCCTACCACCAGTAACTACGCAAATAATAATTTTGCGGGTTTGATTTCTATTACATGATGTTATTTCTTCACCGTGGAAGTCAACCGTGAACATTTGTGAAGTGCGTATTTCATTAGAAAAATTGGTACCCACCTGCGGGATTCGAACACCGTTGCAACGCTAAATACGAATGCACCAGACGTCTTACTTATTCTTTAGGCCACGACGAGGATTTCGTTTCCAGTAACTATAATTCTTAGTGACAATACGCCGAGAGGAGATTAGTGCGGGGCCGCAGCTTCCATACGACGATGATCGTCTTAAAGCCGTTTTTCAGTTTATACACTTTCATATGGAAGAGGTTATTATGATTTTTTGCCTTCCATGAATTTATAGTGCGGTTCCATCGTTTTTTAAAGAAAGTACCACAGATAGGACCTGTGAAGTTACCATTTTAATACTGGGCAATTGAAATGGAATTTATGCCGGGTAATAAATTCTAAATTCAAAAAAATTTTAATTTACAAGTATCGAATTCTATTTTCAAATTACGTCATTTGTTTATTGATTAGGGTTCCGTTTTTATTACATTTTTATTTTATTATCTATAGGGATACGATAAAAATACCAGTAACTATGGAATACGAGTTTCGTCACAGTAGACAAACAGCTCACAACATTGATGACGTGTACAGAGTGAAAACTACAAACGGACGTACGACTCGTTATTGATTAGAATGCTACCGATATGGAAATTTTTATCTAGAAAATCAACTCACTGGTCGCCCGAAAACTAAAGTCAACAACGATGTATTGAAGGCGATAGTGTAAACTGACGATATTAAATCTACTGCTGATTTAACAGCAGCTTTCACCGTTAGCATCAAAACAATAAGCTATTTGCGAAAAATTGGGAAGGTAAAAATAACTTTATAAACAATAGTTAGCGCGACAAACGAGTTAAGGTATGCCTTGCGTTGCTTAACAGACAAAGAAACTAAAGAATTTTGAACCGCATTGTCGCTTGCGATGAAAAGTGGATTCTTTTTGGTGAGTCGTAAGCGGTAATCATGTTTGTTGGATCCTGGTTCAGTACCTAGGAAATACCACAAATAAAATCTTCCCCTCAAAAGGTCATGTTCACGGATTGGTGATCTAGTGTCGGTACAATTCATCACAAATTCTTATCAAGTAAATAAATAGGTAGCTGGGAACAAAACTCGCACATTCATTCAACCTCAAAATAAAATTACCTGTGTTATGGGTACTAGAGATTACGTTTAAATATATACATATATAGAGAATAAACATCCAGACAAAGAACAAACAAACCTGTTCATCACACGAATTTTTGCCCGATGTGGGAATTGCACCCACGACCCTCGGTGCATCAGCCAGGGCGGCTAACCACTGCGCCTCCGAGTCACAATCATTTCCCGTTTCGATGCGACACACAATGGAGGAAGGCCACTCTAGATTACTTGTTTGATTTTGATTAGCCTTAGCACGCCTAGGAGGAGTAGTCAAGTTACTACGCACATACGCTTGCTAAAAAAATGAACCTTCACGTTACGCTCATGAGTGGATAGAACTGTGTATCGGTATGATCTATAAATAATAAAGGTAAAACAGATATACATTTTTTTCTATTCAGTGACAGCGTTTTATTTTTGTTTTTCTTTAGTAGCTGATGAAATGTTGTTACCAGCTGATGATTACTGTTACCAATAAAAACCGTTTTTTTTACTGGTGGTAGGAACTCTTGTGAGTCCGCAAGGGTAAGTACCACTGCCCTGCCTAATTCTACCGTGAAGCAGGGGCGGGGCAGCCGTTGTAGATGTCTATTGGCTCCGGTAAGCACTTAACACCAGGTGGGCTGTGAAATCGTCCACCCATCTATGCATTAAAATAAAAAAAATAACGATGATAAAACCAAAAGAGAAATGTAATACTTGAGATGTATTTAAATCTTGAGATATCGGTGATTATGGTCGAATTTTGATCTTTGATCTATATAAATACGTACGTATGTTTATTATCTACTTAAGAAACAGTGCTCGATTTCATTGTAACATCACAAGATTAACTCTTCGATACAACAAACAAAAAGCCTTGATTTAATTTTATAAGAGTAGAAAGTTGTGGAGATCCCGCAAAGGGGATGCTGCTAGCAAATCTCCTTATTCACGTAAGAAGCTTAGAGCTTACCGGTAAGTCTTTGACAATCGAACGCGAGCGAGTCTGTAAGGAGGGCGCGGGCTGCCTACCTCACCCGAAACAACCGGACTGCGTATTTATTTACTCTGTTGCATTTTTCATAGCCATCACAGGTTAATAGAGACAATATAGCTCACGAATGTCAGCAATACCAGGGGTACAGATAAAGTTGCTGCGCACTGTTAAGGGCTTAGCTTAAACGACGCCCTATGCCCTACTATCGATAATTAACAATTTTCATTTTGCGGGTTTGAATTTTATTACACGATGCCATTCCTTTTTCGCGGAAGTCATGAATACGTATCCAGGATGCGAGACTCTAAAAGTCCGTCTAAAAGTCCGAGAACGAACGATTATTAATATTTTATCTCTGAAAATTAATAGTGTTGTAAATAAAGAATGATCTTTGGAGGCAATTCAGCGTGCTCACTAATTACAAGAGATGCTGTACAAACGCCGGTCCGGAGGCCACACAACACTATTATATTGTAGTCAACTAAATAGTACATGCTTCTCTTTATTATACATCTCAGTTCTTTCCATCACATTTTTCGAAATCATTCTTACAAAGTGCTCATTTCCCAGAGCTAAAACATACATGGAAAATTTAACGCGACAGAGAAAGTTGACCATTCACCAAACAGAGTTTAAAGTACATCGGGACACACCCACATCGTTAACTATGGCCGGCCAAAAATTCTAAGAAATCCCTACAAATAGCTCAAAGTTTTCGTATTGGCAACCCACAACATAAGTCTGTTAGGTTTGGCAAATTTAAATTTCACCGGTAAAATAGCGATCCGTGAGCGGAGTGAATTAATTCAGCCGAATGTTAATCGGTACACCTTCCGATTTTTGGATCGTGCCGTCACAGTCTACAGGGTGAATCTCGTCAAGGATTTTCCTTGTAATAATATTATCTCTAAGCTTGCGCGAATGTTAACAATCTGCTCTTGCCATTTTCGAGCGTGAGCGTTATGACGGTACAAACGGTCGGTCTTGTATCTGGTATGTGGGGTTCAGTGCAGAATGTATCTGGACAATGAGTACGGATGCCTTCTGGAACGGTGTGCTGTCTCCAGTTTTGATATCGTCATCCTGTCTAGAGTAAAAAAAGGCTTTCCTAACTAGCTTTAGAGCTAGGATCGGATCGAACGGATAATTGTTAAGCGTTATAACATTGAAATCATGGCATAGTGACATTACTTAATGCGAATTCGCTATTCCGCGGGTGCTGACAGACTATTCTTAACCGAAATCTACAGAATGCATTACTTTAGCTAGCATTTGACACCACTTGTTACCTAATAAAAGCTGAAAACAAAAAAACGGTACATACATAATGATCCCTGAGTCCCTAATGATAATGATTTCGGCTCTGTACCAGTATTACTCAAAATGTGTATGTGAAACGTTTGATACAGAAGCACACAATGGAACAAGCGGTCTGCAATTGTCATGTTATAAACAAGATACAAATAAATAAATAAACCAGCGGATAAATACTTTGTAGAGACAACGCATAGATCGAGCTGCAAACTAAGTTCACTGCTCACCTCATTCCGTTGAGCTGTTCGATCAGCTTCAAGACAAAATAATAAATAGAGGCGTAACGGTGTCCGATAGCGCACAAAGCGAGAAAACGGCTTAATTTTCCGGTTAGGAGACCGCTAAAAGAAAAAAAATCTACCGTCCTTATTTCGCCTTTCACACTTTGTCGTCCCATAGATCTCTTTGATGGACAATTTTGTGATTTACCCTCCGAGGGATTACAATGATTCCTTCCAGATTAAGCCCTTTTTTCTTTTCTTACAACGTCTACTTATTTCTTTAAGGTTTTGTGTCGGTTCAGGGACGTCTGGGTTTGATCATTGAAGCGCTATCGGCTTACACTTTGCCAATACAATGAATTGGATTAAATCAAATAATTTTAGGTATAATTAATTTAAATCAGGGTTTGATGATGATATTCATTTATTAAACGCTGTTGGAGTTATCAACGATGACGTTGGTAACTTTTTATTTCAATATTTTTATTTCAAATGGATGACGCTACTATAATGAATAATTTTGGAAATGAAGATGTATCTGTCTTTGATTTAAAAAATAATTTATTTATTTATAACTTCTTATACTATAAAGTATAAAGGCGGACTTAATGCCATAGGCATTCTCTAACAGTCTACGTTAGAGGAGTGCAGAGATGAAGCTTGGTAGGTGTAGTGTCAAGGTGATATTACTGAAACATAATAATATGTGTATATATAACATACATAATATTTATAGATACAAATACTCGTACTTAAATAAATACATATACATAAATATATAGATATACATAAATATATACATATACGTATCATAAATATATACATATAAAAACATACATAAACAAATATTATCAATTAGATGACTCTGCTAACTCTCTGAGAAACAGTTCTCGTACCTTCGTCTTAAACGCTTCACGTGTAGTGGCCGACCTTATTTTGAGTGGGAGCGCATTCCATAGAAGAATAGACTGAATAGTGAATGAAGAGTGTAAAAAGTCAGAACTATGTGGAGGACAGCGAAGAAGAAGATTGTGAGATGAACGAAGATTTCGGCTGTGGTCAGACCCTAAGTATTGAAAGGAAGTAGTTAAATAAGCAGGTGGATTTGGGGAGTGCAACAAAGAGTAAAGAGTACTGAGAGCACGCAAGCTACGGCGTTGAATAATGAATTATATATTATTTTTATGTAATATTATTATTATTATTCATTGATACACTGCAATTAAACTGGATAAACTTCTTTAACGAGTTTGTTTAGAAAATTGTGAATTTTTAATTCAATGTTATAATGGGTTAGGCTACAGAATTAAGAAATATATTCGGTTTTAACCAAACTTGTTTATTAACACATCTTAAAATAAAAATTGCAGACTGTTAAAATCGAACTATCGCATAAGAAGATATCGGTCAGCACTCACTATACCTTTTACTCCCTCACTATACCCTTATACCACTATTAGTACTTAGGGTAGCAGGCCAGAAATTGCAGGTCGATGTAAGTACTCTTGGAAATCGTGGAAGAGTTTGTCGTCACGACTGGCCCATAGCATCAGCCCGCAGTTTCCCGGCCAGATTTTTTAATATTGCTTAGACGGGTCAACGAGCTCACATATAGATCTACTACGTCAATGCATTCACCCACCTTGAGATATGAAGTCCCAATACGACAGTATCTTCTCTGCAGGTTCTCCCATTCTTCAAACCGGAGCGCATTATTACTTCGTGGCGGAAGCATGCATGGTGGTGGTACCTATTCGAGTTTGTATTTTCAGCGGATTGTGATTCCGATCCGATATTAGTGAAGGAGATGCACTTGAGCTGGGACGGACTAGGCAGTTGTTACAAAACTTACTCTCTCGTTAAGATGTCTTCTTTCCTCCCCCTTTTCTCTCTCTCTCTCTCTCTCTCTCTCTCTCTCTCTTTATCTTTCTCTTTCTCTTTCTCTTTCTCTTTCTCTTTCTCTTTCTCTTTCTCTTTCTCTTTCTATTTCTCTTTCTTTTCTTTTACATTACCGTGTGCATAGCTTTACAAGATACTTATTTATGACGTTTGTTGGAGCAATAACAATGTCGTAGGCTCTGTGACATCACCTCCACTATGTCATGCTGTTTTAAAGTTTATCTATCACTTCTATCTTTATAAATAGATAGGCAGCTTCAGACGCGGAAAAAATCCAATAAATTAAACAATAGTAATATCTCTGCCCAAAACACATCCAGTGCTTCAAAGAAACATATTTCCTAAAGACTACGTACTGGACTTAAAGTCGTTTTACTGACGATAGTTCAATGTGACAACGTCATTAGAAAATACTGATGGAATGGTTTCATTTTACAATTATCGCAATTATCGTTGCTATATACAATTGACACCACATTCACTTTTCACTGAACTTCATACTTGACGAAAACATGTAAATGTATTATTGTATATCAGCTGTCCACGCGGATGCATCGCTCACTCAAGTAGGAGAGAGACAGATGTCGAACGCTGCCGAACGCGGATGCCAATTGTGCGTCTTTGTCGTACGTTGCGCGCTCTCGCTTGCACTTCAAGCCTTAAATGGAACGCCTCAATGAGTCTTGTTCTTTCGTGCGTGCAGCCGGCTTCATCGAATTATAAGACGTTGTCACGTTAAAAAATATATTATCTACATTTTGTATACATCGCATCCGTCTCGTTAAAATCGCTTGTATTATTATCGGTGTTCTCGTGAGCTCGACCGCATATTTGCCTGTTGAGAAAACCTTTAACCTAGCTTATGAAACACAATGATAAGTTCGGAATATAAGGAAAAAGGTTTCCTTGGAAAATGTACTAATTAAATAAATCAGCAAGAAAAGAAGATAAGATCAAAGCTCTTTGAACTTTTAAGAAGCTACTTAAAGACAACCGCACGCGAAATATTTGCTCTGTTTACGAAAATGCTGAGCTTTAGAAAATGATTCCAACTAGATAAGGATCAGAAATATGTACAATATGTTTTTTTACAAATTTAACGACTTTGGAGAAATGTCGTCTTTTCCACATAATAATATGGTATATTATATTGAAGACGTATTCGGTAGCCATGCTCCGAACGCTGATAGTAATACTAATAGGTTTAGTTGACCGATATTTATGATGAAGTCAACGGTGTTTTTTTGACAATTATACTTTTAAATTTTAATGACATCAGCAATTTTTAGGCCGTTTCCACACATCCATTTAGTGTTCATATTAATATAGATTACATTGATTTTATAAGAAATAAATTGGATGAGGTAAGGATCAGATAGCTAACCTAGCAACTAGATGGGATGTAATTGCAGCCAATACAAAATAGCCAAACTCAAATAAAACCTGCAAAAACATTAAATGTATTATTTATGACATGCAAAACCATTTCAGTGCTCAGCGGAACTGGCATCGTAACATTAACAATGACACTACTTACCAAAGAATTCATGATTTAGATCTCAGTACAAGTTGTATTACATTAGTTCAAATATTTTCACGTTTTATCTCGAGGTGCGTGGCGGCATTTCCCGGTGAAATCTAATTAATGACTTAACACTATGTGGGACAAGGTAGTGAGTGTATAGTAGCTATGCCATGCCTGCGTCGCCCGGTGTGCAGAGAGTAATGATTGGAACGATGGATTTGAAACCGAAAACCGTTGTCCGGTCACAGAGACACGTCAATTATTCAGTTCAACGATCTATGCGAGCGGATTATTAACGTTCGTTTGGAAAAAAATCAAATTCGAGCGCAGTATAGTGAACCTCCATTGTTGTCTCTGCTGGTGATCTATATTAACATTTCTATGGGTGTGACGGCGACAGATCACCGAGCAAGTTATGTATAAAGAATTTGGCAGACCAGTGATGAAGCCTTGAAATCAAGAGGTCGCATTTTTAATACAAGGCACGTACTAATATTTTTGTTGAAATTCAGTTGTATTTCCGGAACAAGGCTATCTCGTTGGCTTTTCGAATTGGTCCAAACGCCTGCTAAGACATAATCGTTTGTGGATACGCAGTCGTCTCCCATATTATAAATAATGTCTACATGTTGGCAAAATATCGAAACATAATTTAAAAAAGGATTGCGTGGATTTACGAAACCACGGTAAAAGTGAAACTTTTTTCACATTATAGACCTTTAGCTCTGACTAACAACATTTACATTAAACACTGACACTACACGGTCAGCTGCTGCGAACTATAGGCCTTGGCTGCTCTGAGGAGCGCCTTTCACTTTATCCCTACTCCGCGGCTGACCGTCACGCGACATACAACACACAGATGAAAAAGTTGGGGACGACGTAATAAAGTTTCACTTTAAAATTTTTTTAAATCTCATTGTGCAACATCTAATATTAGTAGCCGTATAGGCATTTTTTAATTTCAATATAATAGACATTTATCATAATACCGTCACTGTTGTTTTGCTAGCAAATGATATCCACGAAAAACATCCTTGGTCTTTTAAATTCGTCCCGGAGGTGTTACACAAATAAACACATGGCTGATGCCGGCATCGGAACGATTTCCCTGTGGAACACCACGCAGCCATCGTCTGTAAATATTAACACTATACCTGCTCTATGAGAATATTTGAGTTTTGGTTCTTTTTATTTTGTGTTTGCCATTTCATACAAGGGAAATAAAATGGTATGTAACTATCGGAAAAGTGTAATATTTGTAGACAATTGGCGTTGCTGTGGTGTATGAGAGATAGTAACCACTCACCATACCCACCAAGTTAGCTGTTGACTACAAGATATTTATTTAATTGTTTTTCAATAGCCTATTTTACAAGGATTGCTTAATGCAATAGTGTCGACATTTTAGTTGCTAAACTGCTATCATTTTACCTAAATCTTAAGTAATAAGGTAACTTAAGTTAAGGTGTATTTCGACGTTAACATTATTTACGACATTAGTTTTTGTTTATTTTTGCCTCAATGACAATACAGCTAAATACTCCTAATTACACTTGTAGGTAATTACGGAATAGTCCTTGTTGAGTTACAAAGTTCGACACACAACAGGGTTATTTTGGGATTTATCCAATTATTTCACTTATTATTTGTTTCTTGGTAAAACGTTTTATTTAAGTACATTATGTGGGTCGAAATTCAGTGTAATTAGGAATTTATTATTGAACTGGCGACCCGCCCTCGCTTCGCTGCGGAAACTGTATTTTTTTATTAAATTCTCCACTATTTAATGGATGTTATTATACATATAAACCTTCCTCTTTAATCACTCTATCTATTAAAAAAACCGCATCAAAATCCGTTGCGTAGTTTTAAAGATTTAAGCATACATAGGGACAGACAGATATAGGGACAGAGAAAGCGACTTTGTTTTATACTATGTAGTGATTTCACAGAACAAATGATCACATATGTACAACAAACCATTAATTAGTAACATTATTTAAAAAACCAAAAAACTGATTAGGTAAATATCTACACACTCAAAACCCTTGTTCATTGTACAGAACCGAAAAGTACTGTACTACTTGTACATTAAATATAATAATACTATAAAACTCATTCTTTACATTGCCTATTTATTTTGTATGTCATATCACTCTTGTCACAGCGATCGTGGTTGTCAGTCAGTATCATTGCTGTGGGCACATGTTATGTGCCTCACGAGTAATCGCCACTTTTCCAGGTTTGTGGTGAGGCTGGTACACTCATGCAAACAGGCGCCAACTGCCGACTTGACTTAGTCGATCCATCAGATGGACAACCTTCCACGTGGTTATTATTTTTTATTGCTTAAATGGGTGGGCGGGCTCACAGCCCACCTGGTGTTAAGTGGTTACCGGAGCCCATAGATATCTACAAAGTAAATACGCCACCCACCTTGAGATATAAGTTCTAAGGTCTCAGTATAGTTACAACGGCTGCCCCGCCCTTTAAACTGAAACGCATCAAGGCAGAAATAGGCAGGGCGGTAGTACCTACCCGTGCGGACTCATAAGAGGTCCTACCACCAGTAACAGTGGTCTGGTGCCTTCTACTTATCCCTGAACGACATAGCGCTCTATGAAGTAATTTTCTCACCGGGAGACATGTCTAAAAAATGATAGCATCGCCTATGTGTGAGCGCGTAAAGGTGCTGCTTAATGCTGAGTTCTTGAAGAATGGAGATATTCGGATGGATTCGGCTCATACGATCTCTTGTTTTCCCCATATTTTTATTCGCTGAGGAGACGTGAACTTTGAGGCAGGTCGAGAAAAAGAAAATCAGTAGATGTGGGGCTGGAGACGCATACTTAGTATTTCGTGGAGCGAGTTTCGCTCTTATTCTTATTCTCTTCGTCGGAGTTCGTCGTTAATCTCTTTTCTCTAATCGTTCTTATTCTGTGTGTCATTAATTCGGTTGATAAATAAAAACAAACTTTATGTTGGGTTATGAAATCCCTTTATTTAGAAAATAACTTTTGGTGTATAGTCGACAGGTTAGCGCGCACTAATATTTGGGCCAGCGGCAAAGTAGAGTTGAGTACGTCAGTCTGACCCGCGGATCTACAGAAGTACTTCACTTCACTTCGGGTTCACTTGTAGGCAGGTCATCAATGCTTAGACATAACAATGACCGGCATTCTCTCGACGTTATAGAAGATAAGTGTGCTTCTTGACCTGTTTCGAAACTCTGAGCGCCGTGGGCGACGTGATTATTTCCAATGAAAGAAACTAGTATACGGATCGTCTGGTAAAGAGTTCCAAGGATACAGTGTACTGCTACTAATCATTTGTCAGTGTGAGGCAGTGAAATAAACCATTTGATGGCAGAATTAACCATAACGGCTCACAGCCCACCGCCGTGACGTGTTGACGATCATCGTTTCATTTAGCGTATTATTTTTGAAGTAATGCAATTTCCTTGATTGACCATGTGCGTGACCGGAATAATCATTTTGTATGCGAGATATAGATGGTGTACAACGCATTTATGGTCATAAGTGTTAAGTGAGGGCTTAAGTTGTACATTCAAGAAGCCGGTAGCTTCATGTTTATATTCTACTCATCTGCTAGAGTAAGCTGTTCAGTGCTTTTGTCAGTATGTGTAAATGTCAGTGAACGAGATAATTATTGTTTAATTAAGGTTCTAGCTGAGATGGCTTATTATTTAATTCAATTGAGGATTGTCAAACATCCTGAGTGGAAACTGGTAATTCATAAGGAGAGTGCGTCAACGTGGAATATGATTCGAATTACGGTGAACCCGAATGTATTGATAGAATTAATTATTGGCTTGTTATAATCATAAGTTGGCGTGCTCCTTTATTAATGAACAATAACACTTTTGAATTTGGGACTGATTAAAAGTGTCCTTTCAATGCGTGATTTCCTCAATACGCGCTCAGGACCTCTTCAGGCCAGGCAGGATCACGCCTTCATTACGTATGCACCTACGTATTAGAATGATAACTTGGTGTTAGGAATTTGCTCAAAGATTACACGGATTTGTACGGCACGACCCTTTGTACATTAAGTTTCATGCACAGGATAAAATCCAACAGATTTTTCGTCTTCTTATCTACTCAAATCTTCATAATGAATGTACCTATTTAGGTGTGGTTTTTTGTGCTCGGGCTAATATTTTAACCAAAATATAATATTTAAATAATGAGAACCATTTGGCGCGCATAAAGCTGCGGGCACGGGCTCGTTTTCTAATAATGAATATGAAAATTTCCAGCAGATATTTGTAGATTTTTGCAACTTTCTGCACGCACTGTACTCGCATAGTGGCGTGTAAAATACTGGAAAGAGCTTGTTTGCAGTCCTAATGTAGGATTGACACGAAACCGCGGAAACGACAGGCAACTCACAGATATGAATCACGCTACAGTCTGTACAAGTTTTTGAGGCCTATTTTTGGTCTCCATAAATTTGAACATATATTTCTATGATAAGCACAGTAAGCACTGTCTTACTCCCCCGTTCCATTAACTCTGTTCGAACGTCCTAACAGGCACTGAGCGCTTGGAGCTAGTCCCAGGGTACTATTTTAGAATCGTTAGGCATGGAGACCTGCATAATCCTCCATCATCTGTCAATATAGTCTTCCTACGAAGTAGCGGGCCTTTAGGTCAAGTCATCTTTTACTTTCGATTGTGAGTGCTGGCTGGTGGCAGTCTGTTAACAATGTGTTAAATTTGGTAATGACAACAGGTTTCGTTTTAGCAGCAAATTTATCGAAAGTAACTGAACAATATTATTTCGTTCTGAAAATATCTCGCGGTGAAATATGAGCTCCGAGACTGCCTTCAATTAGTATTCGGTCTACACTAAGTAATATTATAAATTATTTCAAAACCGTCAGGTAAATTATCTTTTTAATGAGATTCATTTTGCTTTCGGAGCGCAATGAACTTTACATATTATTTCTTTATTTGTAAAGTCAGTGAATGGAAAGATAATTTAGTATATCGGGTATCGTGGAAGATTCCAATCTCATGGATTGCCTAAAGGTTAGCTCTAAGAAGCTTAAGATGGGATGAATATTTTTTTTTTCTTTTTTTGCTTAGATGGGTGGACGAGCTCACAGCCCACCTGGTGTTAAGTGGTTACTGGAACCCATAGACAGCTACAACGTAAATGCATCAGCTACCTTGATATATAAGTTCTAAAGTCTCAGTATAGTTATAACGGCTGCCCCAACCTTCAAACCGAAACGCATTGCTGCTTCACGGCCGAAATAGGCAGGGTGATAGTACCGTGCGGACTCACAAGAGGTCCTACTACCAGTAATTACGCAAATTATAATTTTGCGGGTTTCATTTTTATTACACGATGTTATTCCTTCACCGTGGAAGTCAATCGTGAACATTTGTTGAGTACGTATTTCATTAGAAAAATTGGTACCCGCCTGCGGGATTCGAACCCCGGTGCATCGCTAGATACGAATGCACCAAAATTCAAATTCAAATTCAAAATCATTTATTTCAACTTAGATGTCAGTATGACACACTTGTTGAATGTCAAAATACAAATAACAATGTTAACTCCAAAAAAAGCCACAGTCCTGAGAAGAACCGGCGAAACAAACTCAGCGGGCTTTTTTTTTTTTGTTTTTTCTCAAATATTTTCTTTTTTTTAAATAAATAGAAATATTCACAGTAAAAGAAAAAACAAGTCAAAAAAATACAATTAAAATAATAATAATAATAATGAAAAATGAAAAGGCCAGGAGCGAGCGCCTCATTCCCACGTAGTGCCATCTAGTAAATAATCCTTAACTTTATAATATGCCTTGTTGCACAAACGTTCCTTAACAGTTTTCTTAAATCTATGAACAGGTACTAGTTGAACGTTTTGTGGGATCTTGTTGAAAAGCTGTACACCCAGCCCCCTAAAAGAGTTGCTTATTTTCTTAATTCGAGCCGCCGGCAACGCAAGCCTATGTTTGTTCCTAGTGTTCACATTATGCAAATCGCAGACTCTGGGGAATTCTACAATGTTTTTACGCACGTACAATAAATTTTCAAAAATGTATTGGGACGCTAAAATTAGAATTTTGATTTCCTTAAACTTGTCCCTCAAGGATTCCCTCGGGTGCATATTATAAACAGCACGAATAGCCCTCTTCTGCAGGATGAAAATCGTTTCGACATCGGCAGCATTGCCCCATAGCAAAATGCCATAGGACATAACACTATGAAAATAACTAAAATAAACCAGGCGTGCCGTATCTTCATTAGTATACATACCGGACGTCTTATTGTTTAGGTAAGAGAAAGTACCATTCGTAGGTCATATAAAACACATTTAATTTATCACTTTTACTAGGAAACGTGTCTTGTACACTTTCTATTCAATAGACTATTTGTTCACCCTGTTTTTTTAGAACCAAACCAAAGAAGAGAGTCTAGAGGCAAAGATGCAGTGGATAAACCGAAGGTGTTCAGCGTGACGACGTCTGTATCCTGCCCATTCTATTCGGAAGATCACTTGCTTTATCAATGCAAGAAATTTGTACAAGAAGCAATCGAGAATCGCCGGGAGTTCATCCAGAAGAGAAAACTGTGTTTCAATTGCTTCGGAGCTAACCATTCGGTAACACAGTGCAAACGACGCACGGCTTGTCGGCGCTGTGGCCGACGTCATCACTCGCTGCTGCACCAGGAAGGCAGCACACACAATCCGGCCCTGGCGGGCCCTAGTCAGCCCGCTAATCAACAGCGGGAGCCAGCACAAGAACCGCAGGCGGCGGATCACGTGGAGCGTGTTGTCAGCCATTTTTCTAACAGTGAAATGAGATCAAGTAGTCAAGTAATGTTAGCTACCGCATTAGTTAATGTATCCAGCAAGGGTATGTATCACACACTTAGGACATTGTTGGATCAGGGCTCTCAAGCCTCGTTTATTAGTGAACACGCAGTTCAACTTTTGCAGCTTTGAAGGTTGCCAGTTCTAAGTACCATATCTGGTTTAGGAGGAGAAAAATCTAGTATTTCAGTAAAACATATGGTTCAATTTAAAGTACAGTCCACATATAACTCTTTTAGCTATCCCGTTCAAGCCTATGTTTTAAACTGCCTAACATCCACTCTTCCTTCACAGAAAATTCAATTACAGGATTGGCCGGAATTGTTGCAATTGCAGATGGCTGATCCAGGATATGGTACACCAAGCAATATAGATCTTCTACTGGGCGCTGATGTGTATGGTCAGGTTTTGTCAGAAGGCATATTGAGAAATCCACCTGGAACCTTGACAGCTCAAAATACACAGCTGGGATGGATCCTGTCGGGACGAGTTTAAGTTAGTGGGGATACTCCTTACATTATTAGCGCACATACCCATGACAACTCATTCAATGATTTGCTGCGTCAGTTCTGGGAGATTGAAACTGACTAGCATCATCCACTTTTATCCAAGGAAGAAGAATCCTGTGAAAGATACTTTGAATCCACTACAACTAGGGACAGTTTGGGTCGTTATGTTGTAGGTCTTCCTTTTCGCGACAACAATCCACTTGCTCAAGAAGAAACTTGAAAATAATCCATTCTTGAAGCAAGAATAATCCAAGGTAATAAATGTAGCCACCTGGCTATGAATCATATAGAAGTAATTAATGACAAACAAGAAGCTGCTAAGCCAGGATGCGTTTATCTACCTCATCATGCAGTTGGTTGTTCGCGAGGACAAAAGTACAACGAAGGTCGGCGTTGTTTTCGACGCTTCGTGTAAGGGTACCAGCGGCAAGTCATTGAACAATCATTTATTGGTAGGTCCAAGGCTTCAACCAGAGTTACGACACATAATTATGAAATGGCGTACTTATCCTATATGTTTCGCAGCGGACATAGTTAAGATGTATCGAATGGTCAAGGTCGTACCAGAGCATACTGACTTCCAGATAATGTCACAAGGGTACTATCAAATGTAAGAAATCTAAAATTGTAAGACCAGTCTCCAAACTTTGCATTTTGCCTATCGCTTTTAAACATTACTTACCTGAATAACTGTAGATATTTCATGCAATGTATGTAACTTAAATGTATCTTTGGATGCATCAGCTATTAAGTATTTTGTTATTGTTTAGTTGTAAGTAAGTACGAACTGTTTAAAAGCAACCCTTGACTGAACTTTGTCGTTATTATGGTTTCTTTAATGTGTAAGTTTATATTTAGTTCATGTTGAGCAGTTCTTTATTGATTACTATTAGGTTAAGATGTTACGGTTTCATGGAGATGTTAATTGTACATGTAAAATTTGATGGCCTCATTGTTGGCTATGAACTTTTGTAGTTCATGGTGGGCGGAATGTTCACCCTGTTTTTTCCAACTCCTAAAACCGTCACTAGAGAGCGCTGTAATACGCAAATCCGTTGTCATGATACCCTTGTCATAAGTGACACTGGATCCGTAGATTATTGATTTTTTATTGAATATACAAGTTTTTTTTTAATCCAAGTTTATTTTCATAATCATCCCTCGGAAAGTCGAACACTATTTATCGAAATACTTTGAAGGTCATTAATTCGAGAACTGTTAGCAGCCGCGATGCGTAGGATGGTAATGGAATTATTTCAGAATTTGTATCTCTTTATTTTTACCACTAAAATATAATTCTGCCTATGATATTCTCAGATCCTAATTTGTTACCTAAATATTAACATAAAAATAAACGAGCCACGCGTAACGACTACAATAAAAACTATTATCCGACCAAAAATAATACGCAATTCGAGCTACCAATTTGTAAAGGTCCCGCAGTCAATAAAATGTTTTTTCGGTAGTTCAGAATGAATGTCCGAGCTCTCCCTTGCATACATTACCGCGAATATGTACGGCACTGACAAATGTTAGGCATGTATCAAAATCCCGAGTCTCGCGAACCGGTCGTTCTGGGCCGACCCTTTATTTTATTCGCTCATTGTGTTTTTCCTGTATTGAATTGTTTTAATTTTAGGTTAAGTGATGATCATTTGTTTTTCTGTTTTTAATGGGTTCATTTCTTAGTAATGGGCGTAGTCGCCGTTTTACGTAGACGCCTCCGACCTCGGGCCTCCAGACCATCGTATCCTGGGGGCAGAATTGATTTTCGGTTGGAATCTTCTATAGGTATAGATATGGTATTTGTTGCAAGCAAACCCCGACGAATCTGGCGGTATATTTAAAGCACTTATCGATATCGTCATTGTATGTGCGCTGTTGGTGTTTCTTGATGCGATCAAATAATTCTATTCGTCTCGCCTATTTCTACCGTGAAGCAGTAATGCGTTTCGGCTTGAAGGGTGGGGCAGCCGTTGTAACCTTTGAACTTATATCTCAAGGTGTGTGGCGCATTTACGTTGTAGATGTCTATGGGCTCTAGTAACCACTTAATACCAGGTGGGCTGTGAGCTCGTCCACCCATCTAAGCAATAAAAAAAAATGAAATCTGCAGACTAAAGTCATGCTTAGCTCACATAACATGCAGATGAGCTCACGTCGCACCACGCGTTAAGCGGCTACCGGAGCTCACAAACATCTCAACAGCGCACGCACACCTGTTTCGTCTCATAAATAGGCAGGATCGTGACTAGTTTCTGATGACAATGTATCCAATTCACTATTTATTACAATAATATCCACAGTACAGTAAAAATATATGTTTTCTTTCCTTCAAAAACAATGCGCAGAGTTTTTCAATCGGAGCTGAATTCGATTAATCTTGTTATTTCTAGTCGGACTAGTCGCATTGAGTGTTTTGAACAAAAATATGTGTCCAAATAAAGAAGTTACATACTAAAGAGGAAAAATCTTTTTTTAAATTAAACGTTATTTGATAAAACTCATTAGAGATCTCAGACGCGCTAGCTCGTGGCCACATTTTACTGGTTTATGACTGGTTCGTTACATTCGTACACTGTTTTTAATTATTTTCGAAGAGAGATAAGTCTTTAACCTTCATCGTGGTGAATTTTTCTAATGGAATACGTTTTTTTTTTTTATTGCCTTTGTAGGCAGACGGGCATACGGCCCACCTGATGGTGAGTGGTTACCGTCGCCCATGGACTTCAGCAATGCCAGGGGCAGAGCCAAGCCGCTGCCTACCGAAACTTAACAAATGTTCACGATTGACTTCCACGGTGAAGGAATAGCATCGTGCAATAAAAATGAAACCCGCAAAATTATAATTCCTTCTTTAATAAATCCTTCTTTCAATCTAAAGTCTATCTAATCAAAAGTCGTCGTGGCCTAACGGATAAGACGTATATATTTATAATTCCTTCTTTAATTCTTCTATAATTCCTTCTTTAATTCTTTAATTCTTCTTTAATTAATATTCGCTTTACTTCTATTATATACTCCGAGTCCATGATTGCTAGTATAACTTTAAGTAGTATTATGTGTGTGGTAGAGTTTCTCGTTTGAAATATTGTCTCTTGACGGGAACGAGATAAGACGATAGCTGCATGACAGTAATGTATCGCGTTTCGTTTTCTGCATTTGTTACATTCTGATACTATGTATAATATTAAGCGGTAATGTTGTTATTTTACTAAGTAGGTCAACAGGGATTTAGATGTAGCTGTGGTTTACATATGGCATTCGATTGAGGTCGCAAGATATTAATGGGCCGCGTTTGAAATCGCTTAGATTTTATTATTGTTATTTTCGGGAAAATATCGTTATAAAAATCATCGTAGCACTCATGCAACCGATTATTATTTCCACAACGTTACGCTCTGATATGAAGATGCTCGTGCTTTCTTTAGCGCTATAACATATGCTTCTTCAACAGATGTATGAATGCTTGGTGGTATCGTTGGCTTTGCCGATGTCCACTTGCTACGGAAACCACTTATGATTCGGCCTTGAATGTGTCTGTTTTTGAAAACATCAGAATTATTGCCAGCTGGACGTGTTATTAACCTCAGATAAAATGTATAATCCTTTGAATAAACTTAATTAAGGAACTAAGCCTGGCTTTATTTTAATCTGAATACTAAATCTAGTAAAAGATATATAATATATAGTATAGTGGTGTACGTATAGTACTTATTTTATAAAATTTCATTATTTTCTAGTTGAATCTATTTGCACAAGGAAAAAGGTCATTTGGGAGAAGTTCCAATATGGAAAGTATTCTGGCTTGGATAGGGTAACCATAACTCGATTTAAAAAAACTATCTTATTATCTTTTACTTGGCTGTGTGGTATCGATCAGCAACCTTAGCACCCCAGGTATCCGGGGACTTAAAAGACGACTTAGATGCACCGCGATAAATGCGGAGCACAGGTCTCTGAATGTTATACAAATTTTATGCAATTATCAATTTATATTTATTAGTGACAGGGCGTATTGTAAGCCCACAAGAGAAAGTACCACCGCCCATTTCTGCTCCGAATCCATCATGGGTCTCGGTTTGAAAGGTGGGCCAGATTTTATACAACACAATTGAGGCCTCGACTTCTAGCTCATGGCCATGACGGCGTTTATGTGTCTATGGGCTCCAAAGACCACTGTACACCAACCCACTGTCGGTCCAGAGCTCGTTTATCCATCTACATCAAAAAAAGAGCTTACATTCTTTAGATAGCTTAAGATTTCGATACCATGTGAGGTAACAATACTTTATTAATAATTATTTCATTTAGGTTTTCCAATAGGAGATCTATCTATACAATGAAAATCTTTATTTGGTAAGAACAATCCAAATTGTAATTGGTTGTAAATTAAGTAGGTACTCTATAAATTCGTCAAAGATAAAAATTCACAAGTAACTTTTATACTTGAAAGGTTCTCATTGGAATATAATTCAGAACGGTCGAATTTAAGGATCACAATCTTCAAATCAACAAATTAAAATCTCGAGTTCAGTGACCCCAATGTGGTACATTTTCTTCGGCATGTCCTTCGAAAACAAACCCGTCATCGCAATTATTTTATCTGTGTGTACCATATCAAATTGGGCCCGTTTGTTTGCTGTAGTCAAGTACTCAACACTAAGCGCGATCTAGATTTGCTGTTCTGCAATTCAAATCAATGGCACTGCACAGCGCTGTCCCCGTTTGTTCTGGAGATCACACATACACAGAATATCCGACTGCGGAACGTTGATATACTAACTAAACGTTCCACGGAGGAGTTAGTTAGCTACTTACGTGTTCAGACGAAATCACTGTGGTAATTATATCTGCCCTAAAGAAGGCCTTAGTTTCAGTTTAAAGATTGTTTTGATTGCCCTTGTAGGCAGACGAGCATACGGCCCACCTGTTGGTGAGTGGTTACCCTCGCCCATGGACTTCAGCAATGCCAGGGGCAGAGCCAAGCCGTTGCCTACCGCTTAATACTCTCCACAAGCCTCGTTCGAAGAAGGACAAGCGCTCGGGAAACACCGTGGAGGGGAGCTCATTCCATAGCCGGATGGTACGTGACAAAGAGAAAGAAGAAGCAGTTCGAGGGACATTAATATTCATGCTTGGCCATTTACTTCATAGAGTTATGTTGAACCGATGGTCGGTTGTTTAAAATCGTTAAATGTCCGAGGCCTAATTACAAATCGTGGTGACATCACAAGCGGTCGATTTAAACGTTATTTAATGAAGATTTATCTAGCTCCGTGCGCTACGGATTTACTCCGCCAATGAATATTCTAGTTAGTTGCTATCTTCGGGTAAAGTGACACTTCATTTAATTTTATACTGCCCTATGCAGTCCTTTAAGAAATATTAAAATCATTCATAATTATGTATCTTTGTGGATCTTTTGTGTGTATTGAAATGAAGTAATGTGTGACAGTTTAGTCTGCAGGACCCAACGAACGCTATTATAGTTATTCCCTGCCCGTGGTGACACCAGGCTTTTACTGATGATGCGGTAGGCATATAGCGGTAGGTAGTGGCTTGGATTAGTAGGCAGCGGCTTGGCTCTGCCTTTGGCATTGCTGACGTCCATGACCGACGGTAACCACTCACCATCAGGTGGGCCGTGTGCTCATCTGCCTATACGGATAATAAAAAAAAATACTATTCACTATCGTGACAGATAATTAGACCTCACCTGGCACCTATTAATATGTTCCACGTAGTGTTTACCTTCTCCGGTCACAGAGGTCGGATATTTTCCAAACCAATACTTTAAAAGTTTGATATGTACGTATTAGGAATCAGAAGAAAAACCATTTAAAAAAAATAACAATTAGCACACATTTACAGAGACTTAAAACAATGACTCACGCACACCACGTCCACGACTACCTTCTCTCACGAACGCCGCCGATCGAATGAATGTTTCGTTTTTTTTTTTTTTTGGAGTTTACTCCTTTAGAATCGATTTACATATATAGGCCCGGGGTATGAAAATTATGGGGACCAAAATCGTACTAGCATGTCACACGAAATGCGTTATGCGCCTAATTGGCTCCTGATTGCGTGATGCGTGCGCGCGCCAATCAAAATCGTACTAGCATGTCACACGAAATGCGTTATGCGCCTGATTGGCTCCTGATTGCGTGATGCGTGCGCGCGCCAATCAGGAGCCAACGCGCGGCCGCGTTATCGCAGGTGACGCCGGGCTGCTGCGCCGGCAGTCCGCCACAAAGCCTCGTACTGATCGCGCGTTTCTCTCATTATTGTATTTTCATATATTTGTTAGTCGTTTGTTTTGTGTCTCGTTAATTTGTTAATAATCTGTAGTGTATCGTGTTGTCGTAATATAGAACTATTTCTCGTATTGTTTCGTTTAATTTTTTATATCCAGTAAACTCCAGTCGTGCGTCGGAGCGGACACACACACTTTTTTTTTTTTTCCTACCTAAGCTGAGAGCCTTGAGAGGCTATATCAGCGTAACCCTAACTTTAGTAGGTGAGCTCACGGGGCTCAAACCTGACGATGTTGCTAACACGAACCCTAGCAAGAGTCGTGCTTCGCAGAATCTACCACCGGATCGGAAACGCGACCCACTGAGAAGATCCGGCGAGAAACTCAGTGGGCTGTGTCTGAGAGTTAATTTACTCGTCGAGCCCTTCGTCGCAAGCGACGGGTTCGACGAGAACGGTGACCGGTGCTTGAATTACCTAAAAGCACCGTTAGTGGATCGGGTGGATCCGAGATGACGTGTTTTGGGCGACGTCGACTGCTTTCCATTCTGTCCGCAGGATCGGGAATGTAGTTACCGGCGGCCACGATGAGAGGGTTCTCGTGTCGTGCCGCTTTATCGAAGTGGGAATGTTTCGAGCAAAGGCGTTGCTATTTATAGCCACTGTACCCTCAACATTATTATAAAATTCGTGTTTCCGAAATTAACACTTAAAGTCTTTGAACGATGTTTTCTCGACGAATGTCAACCGACAAATGAGCGGGTGATGGAGCTGCGCGCCGGTTTTATACCCTTTTTGTAGGGTATTCCTTACACGGCCTCTCCTGACTGTGGTTCGTCCTCGACCACATAACTGGGGTCCACTCGTAACGATGATGCGGAAGCGTGCGAAAGATCTTGTTAGATCCGCGCCTCCCGAGAGTTCGGTAGGGCAGCCGTCCCAGTTCCAGTCTGCAACCACGATGTGAGGCTGCACCATGTGTGGCGGGCGTCCCGCTCGACCATCCTGATAGATAATTCTGAAAATGCAGGCAGAGCGCATAAGTAGCTCAGCAGGACTGCAAACGAACTACTCCTTACTCGTGACTTCCTGCGTCGGGCTTAGTGGACCAAAGGCATCATAGTCCCCAACGAGTGAAGTAGCAGGCCGCAGATCGAGCGACATCGCCCTCTGCGTCATCACTGCGCGAGCATCACGTGCAGTATGCACGCCAGAAGTAGATGAGCACGCGCAGGCAGCGGCACGCGAGCAACACGTGCAGTATGCACGCCGAAAGTAGATGAGCGCGCGCAGCCAGCGGCACGCGAGCAACACGTTCAGTATGCACGCCAGAAGTAAGAGAGCGCGCGCAGCCAGCGGCACGCGAGCAGTACGCGCGGTATGCACGTCTGAAGCAGGCGAGTGCGCGCAGGTAGCGGCACGCGAGCAGTACGCGCGGTATGCACGTCTGAAGCAGGCGAGTGCGCGCAGGTAGCGGCACGCGAGCAGTACGCGCGTTATGCACGTCTGAAGTAGTCGAGCGCGCGCAGCCAGCGGCACGCAAGCAGTGCCCAGTATGCACGCCTGAAGCAGGAGAGCGCGCGCAGTTACGGCACGCGAGCAATGCGCGCAGTCTGCACGCCAGAAGTGAGAGAGCGCGCGCAGCCAGCGGCACGCGAGCAGTACGCGCAGTATGCATGTCTGAAGCAGGCGAGCGCGCGCAGTTACGGCACGCGAGCAGTGCGCGCAGTATGCACGCCAGAAGTAGATGAGCGCGCGCAGGCAGCAGCACGCGAGCAACACGTGCAGTATGCACGCCAGAAGTAGATGAGCGCGCGCAGACAGCGGCACGCGAGGAGTACGCGCAGTATGCACGTCTGAAGCAGGCGAGCGCGCGCAGGTAGCGGCACGCGAGCAGTGCGCGCAGTCTGCACGCCAAAAGTAGCCGAGCGCGCGCAGGCAGCGGCACGCAGGCAACGCGTGCAGTATGCGCGCCAGAAGTAGATGAGCGCGTGCGGGTAGCGGCACGCGAGCAGTGCGCGCAGTAGCACAATCATCCTTAATGCGCATATTCCTGTAATTATTATCCAAGGGCCAGTGTGCGTCGCCCTTCGTTAAGTGTCTTCTGCATTTGGTTACCAGTGATCCCTGTAAAATGGTCCCAGACCCACTCGTACGAAGATCGTATTAAAAACGTACGAGTGCATTCCACACGCAGAGTTTATTCAAACGTGTGAAGCTTCCCGGCACGCCGACCATACTCAAACGTGCCGAGGCTTCTCAATACGCCAGTCTAGGCCGATCGTATTGAGGCATCTCACCGTGTTAATCACACGAGTGAGGGATACGTAACTAGAGGGCAAACATCTATAGCTCACCCTTCAGGTTCACCATAGGAATACGTATATTTGTGAACAATGATCATTATTAACTTTACTTGCTCTCAAAGAAGGCAGCACATGTCTCAGGGGTCCACTCGCCCCGCCACGACACCATATATTGTGCAGCTGCTTGCGTAGTTTTGCCATAACTGCCGTTGAGCAGCCGTAGGGTATAGCGTCCACTGGGTAGAATTTCGACAACCTTATACGGGCCACGCATGCCGGAATCAAGTTTCCCTGCCGACCGACATTACGCAGCTACCGGCACGTCGCTTGCGTGCTACTGCCGCAGAAACCATCGAGGGGCGCGAGCTGGCGGCAATGCCCGTGAGGTACCATCCTCACCATTCGGTAAGGTCCACGGATTGCCGGATCTACATTTCCTGTTAACTGTGAGTTATTACCCAAACAAGACTATCGACATTAAAAACGGCTGCTGCTCGTCGGTGCCTCCCACGCGAGCATCATGTCGCTTTTCACTCCGTGGTACCAATTGATGAGCTCTACCTTGACCTAGTTCTCGACGAACTTCACGGCTCCGAAACACCTCAGTCGTGACATCACTAATTAGAGTTCTCACCACAGGTGTGGTGGCGTCTTTTCTACCAGAAGCTGCAGGGCGGATGTCTGTTGTCTTGCATTTTGTGATGTTCAGAATGAGCTGTAATCTCAAAAGTTGAGTTGACCATTGCCATTGCCAATATAGTCCCGAATTCACCTTCGGAAGTATGCAGTCAACCTCATGTGTGACATTACGAGTCACTGGTGACTCAACTAGTGCCTGAACCCTATGAGGACTCGGCCTAACCTGACCTCCACTAAAAATGAAATCAAATTGTGAGTAGATTAGCGTTCGCGGTTCTAATCTGAGGGCCCATTATGCCCCGTATCACTATTAAAGTTTTATCAAAGCACTGGCGAGGGTAGACGCCTCAGAACCAGGGATACTAGATTCTACGTGGCCTTGTTGCGAACCAACGATATTCGACATGGGAGTCATAACTGTCCGTAGAATATCAGTGGTCTGTTCAGCGTGCGCCTTATCGTTAGAACGTGTCGCGACAGGTTCTATCGTGCGCGAGCGCATCGTTCGCATCGCGATTCTGTCTATCATCTCTGTGATCGCGAAAGCATAATATCGTTTTCGATTACGAGAATCATCTCGAGAAGGTCGCCTCCGTGTACTAGGAGTTTCAGTATGTCTCATTATCACAGTTAAAATTTGCAATCACACAAGAAAAATAACAAATAAAGTATGAAAGCATCAAAGTAAGCAGTCATTGTAAAACAAAACAAAGTTCAGAGTTTTACGCTACTGTGGGCTATTTGAGTCCTTTATCCCACTTCTGATATTAGGAATCAGAAGAAAAACCATTTAAAAAAAATAACAATTAGCACACATTTACAGAGACTTAAAACAATGACTCACGCACACCACGTCCACGACTACCTTCTCTCACGAACGCCGCCGATCGAATGAATGTTTCGAGCAAAGGCGTTGCTATTTATAGCCACTGTACCCTCAACATTATTATAAAATTCGTGTTTCCGAAATTAACACTTAAAGTCTTTGAACGATGTTTTCTCGACGAATGTCAACCGACAAATGAGCGGGTGATGGAGCTGCGCGCCGGTTTTATACCCTTTTTGTAGGGTATTCCTTACATACGTATATATTCTTATATTATATTATATACTTCATACTATATATCGATTGCAGGTCCAATATCAGATGCGTCTAAGAAAGTATTCTTGAAACGGATAGAACAAAAACCCGAAACTCTCAACAAAAAAAAAAACAAAAAAAAACAAATCTTTGATCAGCTAAGCCCGGTGACCCGACGTCTGTGAAGTTCGTTTAAATACGAATTTTAAACTAGTCCAGAGATCAAGCTACATTGGTTATCTGATATTCCTTATTCGAGGGATCAGTAGGTAGATTCCGCGCAAAATATCCGGAACAGAATTTGACACCGGCCTGATATCGACACATTTCGGTTTTTTGATGTTGGTTTAGTGTGGATACTATTATTGTAATGTGCTTAATAAGATAAAGTCTTAAAGTTATTAATAGACAAACTGACCTTAGGTTATTGAGTTTAATCTTAAAAAGAAATACAATCTATGAATTGACTACATACACATGCAGTTTTATATACAATTTTCAAAGTTGGAAATCGATTGGCTAATGAAATGGTCATTTTGGGGTTTTTCTTTTGTTCCTGTCTGTAGTTGTGTATTAAAGTGTGAAGTCACCGGGAGAATTCAAACCACATAAAGCAATTACAACTATTTCACATTTAAGATAAATATTGAGCACTTAGCGGTTACACTAAGCTGGAAGTTAAACAGGAGCCCGGCGCCATTACTTTGACATTGTATCTACAAGTACGCAATCAAACGTTTTTTAAGATTTTTATACTCGTAACATATATTTTTTATTGCTTAGATGGATGGACGAGCTCACAGCCCACCTGGTGTTAAGTGGTTACTGGAGTCCATAGACATCTACAACGTAAATGCGCCACCCACTTTGAGATATAAGTTCTGAAGTCTCAAGTATAGTTACAACGGCTGCGGCAATAATGCGTTGCGGTTTGAAGGGTTCAAATTGAAACGCATTATTGCTTCACGGCAGAAATAGACAGGGTGGTGGTACCTACCCGCGCGGACTCACAAGACGTCCTAACACCAGTAATATAATATGTCTGCATTGAGTTAACGGAAAAGCTGGCAAATTTAAATGGTCGTTATTTTTCTAAGTTTTTTCGGGATACGTGTAAACGAATCACAATATATTTTATTTAGACTTTTAATCTAAAGCTATTGTATAAAGTTTGTGTGGTTCCTGTGTACAATGTACAGAGTGCTGACTGCGGTCTTTGTGTCACGTAATAGGAGTGTCTGAGTCCTTTGTCCAGCTATAACTGGGTACCGAGGTACTGTATAACCAACTTCGAAACTGTTTGGAATATTTTTGTTCTATTGCAAAAATTATTTTGTTATTGCGTTGATTAGCTAAAACATGATACCGTTTTGATTCATATTAATGAGCTCGTGCTTTAGTAAATCAATTGAGTTCTTCTTGATCGTAAATGATCTTATAACTGGCAGCTTAACTCATCAACGCCGTCGAGTTCATCTCTACTTTCTGGAACATCTGACATAACGTACTGTCGTTTCTAAGAGTTACTTATCTCCCTGTATGTAAAAAACAATCATGCTCTAAAATCTGCTGTACTTCCTTGACATAATGTGTTTTTTATAAATGAGATTTTTGGGAGATACTTCTGAATATTTGCCCGAACGATCCTGTCAACAAGTAGACAAGAAGCTATTCTACCAAGAGTGCAAACGACTGAGATGAAATTTGACCTTAGTATAGTTGTCAATGGGTGACAGTAATGGCTGAGAGCTAAGTTCTGGTGTCCCGTCGGCTAGTCAATTCATCCGTCTTCGGCGCTCTATGAATTCCTTTATACACATATTACATTATATTCTTAAATTATTTTGTTATCGTATCCTTGAATTTTATTTTTTTTGTTACAACGTGTCTCTTAAAGAACATTTAGAATTGGGCAATACTTTATTGATTCATCAGTTACGGTTAGACTGTTACCATTTGCGGTCGTTTGAAGTACAATTTTAAACGTGCAATTGCAACAAAAGTTATTTTGATTCGAAATTAAATATACTGTAAAGGCACATCTACGTAAAGTCTCACGGTCAACCGTTTGATACATCGTCAGGTGTACGTGATCCAGCCGCCGTATTATTTGCCGGCGCCGTCACCGGACCGGAGACGGGCCGCGGTGCGCGCTGACCTTTTTACGTCAATTATGTTTTATGAATCTTTATTTTTTCCGGATATGGGGTAGCAATTGAGACGGAATCCACTCCGATTCGTCCTGAGGCGCCACGAATATCTTCGTTCTTTAAGAGCGCTCTGAGTTCATCACTAGGTTCATCCGGAGCTTCTAGTAAATACTTTTAGCTATTTCCTATGTATTTTTCCATTGATTTTGTCAAGTGTTGTTTAGGATATAAACTGTTTCATCAATTATTACTCATTGTTTATCTAAGTTCGTGTCGTGAAGTCATCGTGGCCTAAAGGATAAGACATTCGGTGCATTTGTATGTAGCGATGCACCAGTGTTCGAATCCCGCACGATTGACCTACACGATGAAGGAATAACATTGTGTAATAAAAATCAAACCCGCAAAATTATAATTTGCGCAGGGCCTCTTGAGAGTCCGCGCGGGTAGGTACCACCACCCTGCCTATTTCTACTGTGAAGCAGTAATACGTTTCGGTTACCTTTTAGATGTCTATGGGCCACCACTTAACACCAGATGGGCTGTGAGATTGTCCACCATCTAAGCAATAAAAATATATTGAACTTGCATCAATGATCATGTATAGAGCAGTTGTGGCGTTGTAATCAGCTACCATCAGGTCGTTCTACGGGCAAAAAACGGTAACGTAGTCGCCTCGTAGCTCCCTCGTAGGCGACTCGTAGCTGTCTCGTAGCACACTACGGAGGAGAACACCATTTTTATTGTTTTGTTGCTTAATTATTATTTTTGCTTTATATATTGTTACTACACAAATATTAATTTTATATTTTGCGGAGCAGACGTGCGTGCGAACTCGCGGGGCGTGATTGTTTGACGGGGGTATAGGGAGACCCAGTGAAACGGTACCCGCTGCCGCCCGCCGGTCAGTAGGGGACCTGAACCCGGGTGTCTCTACTAAACTCCGCCCCGGGAAGCTGTCCCGCCAACCGGTGTAAAATCCTGTCGTGCGGTCGTCGTGCCGGAGTCGGAGACCGGAGTGGATCCCGGCGATCGCACGCAGAGTGGACTGGGGGCCCTTCCATGCCCTGCGTCAGTCTCTCACGCAATCCGTGGTCGAGCACGTACTATGTTCCGCGCTTCATTCAGGTGTTGCCTCGATCTCACCTCCAACATCCTACCTCTCTTAATCCTACTCTCCGAAAATTTTACAACTATGAAGTCGACAAAAAAAAAGAAAAGGGTTTCACAGGCGGTTCCCCATTCCACATTTAATGTGGATTTCAGCAATGTCAGGGGCCTACATAGCAACCTTGACGCCGTACACCACCACCTTGAGACGGCGCAGCCTGCCCTGCTTTTTTTAACGGAGACGCAGATATCTGCTCCGGATGATACCTCATACCTTGAGTATCCCGGCTACGTATTGGAGCACAACTTCCTGCGTAAAGCCGGGGTATGCGTATTCGTCCGGGCTGATGTCTGTTGTTGCCGTCTTCGGGGCCTCGAACAACGGGACCTGTCCCTCTTGTGGCTGCGCGTAGATCACGGGGGCCGTAGCCGAATCTACGCGTGCCTGTACAGGTCCCACAGCAGTGATGCAGGTTCAGCTCTGTTTGAGCATGTGCAAGAGGGGACTAACCGCGTGCTTGAGCAGTACCCATCTGCGGAGGTGGTGGTTCTTGGAGACTTTAACGCTCACCACCAAGAGTGGTTGGGGTCCAGAACCACTGACCTCCCGGGTCGGACTGCCTACGATTTCGCCTTGGCCTACGGCTTCTCCCAGCTGGTGACACAGCCCACCCGTGTCCCAGATATCGAGGGGCACGAGCCTTCTTTGTTGGACCTTCTGCTGACCACAGATCCGGCCGGATACAATGTGGTGGTCGACGCTCCGCTTGGATCGTCTGATCACTGCCTTATTCGTGCTGCCGTACCACTCTCTCGTCCTGATCGTCGAACGACGACCGGGTATCGAAGAGTTTGGCGGTATATGTCAGCAGATTGGGATGGATTGCGTGAATTTTACGCATCCTACCCATGGGGGCGGTTCTGCTTTTCCTCTGCTGATCCTGACGTCTGTGCGGACCGACTTAAAGACGTGGTGCTCCAGGGGATGGAATTGTTCATTCCCTCCTCTGAAGTGCCCGTTGGGGGTCGCAGCAGACCCTGGTATAACAATGCCAGCAGGGATGCTGCACACCTCAAGCGGTCCGCATACGTGGCATGGGATAATGCCAGGAGACGTCGGGATCCTAACATCTCAGGGGAAAGGCGGAAATATAACGCCGCTTCCAGGTCCTACAAGAAGGTAATTGCCAAGGCGAAGTCGGAGCACGTTGCTAGAGTTGGCGAGCGATTGAAGAGCTATCCCTCCGGGAGCCGTGCTTTTTGGTCGCTCGCCCAAGCTGCAGAAGGAAACTTTTGCAGGTCTAGTCTCCCACCACTGCGCAAGTCCGATGACAATCTGGCCCACAGCGCGAAAGAGAAGGCTGACCTTCTGGTCAAACTCTTCGCCTCGAACTCGACTGTGGACGACGGGGGTGCCACACCACCGAGCATCCCCCGGTGTGATAGCTCCCTGCCGGATATCTGCTTCACACAATGTGCAGTCAGGCGGGAGCTCCGACTCCTGGACGTTCATAAGTCGAGTGGGCCAGACGGCATCCCCGCAGTGGTTCTGAAAACGTGCGCCCCTGAGCTGACACCTGCGCTAACGCGTTTGTATCGCCTCTCTTATTGCACTAACAAGGTTCCGTCTTCATGGAAGACTGCTCATGTCCACCCTATCCCCAAGAAGGGTGACCGGTCGGACCCATCGAGCTACAGGCCTATCGCGATAACTTCCTTGCTTTCCAAGGTGATGGAGCGAATTATAAATACACAACTCCTGAAGTATCTTGAAGATCGCCAGCTGATCAGTGACCGACAGTACGGTTTCCGTCACGGTCGCTCAGCTGGCGATCTTCTTGTATACCTTACTCACAGGTGGGCTGAAGCCTTGGAGAGCAAGGGCGAGGCTCTTGCTGTGAGCCTTGATATCGCGAAGGCCTTCGACAGGGTCTGGCATAGGGCACTTCTATCGAAGTTACCATCTTACGGAATCCCCGAGGGTCTCTGCAAGTGGATCGCTAGCTTTTTGGATGGGCGGAGCATCACGGTCGTTGTAGACGGTGACTGTTCTGATACCATGACCATTAACGCTGGCGTTCCACAAGGTTCGGTGCTCTCTCCCACGCTTTTCATCCTGTATATCAATGACATGCTGTCTATTGATGGCATGCATTGCTATGCAGATGATAGCACGGGGGATGCGCGATATATCGGCCATCAGAGTCTCTCTCGGAGCGTGGTGCAAGAGAGACGATCAAAACTTGTGTCTGAAGTGGAGAACTCTCTGGGGCGAGTCTCCGAATGGGGTGAATTGAACTTGGTTCAATCCAAAATGCTGGGAGTCCTCAACAGAGCGAAGCGGTACTTCACGCCTGGACAAAGAATTTTGCTTTATAAAGCACAAATCCGGCCTCGCATGGAGTACTGCTCTCATCTCTGGGCCGGGGCTCCCAAATACCAGCTTCTTCCATTTGACTCCATACAGAGGAGGGCCGTTCGGATTGTCGATAATCCCATTCTCTCGGATCGTTTGGAGCCTCTGGGTTTGCGGAGGGACTTCGGTTCCCTCTGTATTTTATACCGTATGTTCCATGGGGAGTGCTCTGAGGAATTGTTCGAGATGATACCAGCATCTCGTTTTTACCATCGCACCGCCCGCCACCGGAGTAGAGTTCATCCATACTACCTGGAGCCACTGCGGTCATCCACAGTGCGTTTCCAGAGATCTTTTTTGCCACGTACCATCCGGCTATGGAATGAGCTCCCCTCCGCGGTGTTTCCCGAGCGCTATGACATGTCCTTCTTCAAACGAGGCTTGTGGAGAGTATTAAGCAGTAGGCAGCGGCTTGGCTCTGCCCCTGGCATTGCTGAAGTCCATGGGCGACGGTAACCACTCACCATCAGGTGGGCCGTATGCCCGTCTGCCTACAAAGGCAATAAAAAAAAAAAAAAAAAAAATATTGTTCCTGCGCAAGGATGACACGCAAAATCGTGAAGCGTTCCACATTTTTTTAAGGAGCAGACGGTTAGCGTGGTATGGACATGTGATGCGTAGAGAGAAGATGCATGTGACTAGGAGATGTATGGAAATGGTAGTGCAAGGTAGAGGGGGAAGAGGTCGACCGAAGAAGACATGGATGGAGTGTGTGAATGACGATATGAGAGAGAGAGGAGTGAGTGTTGAGATGACGGCTGATAGAAGAGAATGGAAGAGAAAAATTAGCTGTGCCGACCCCACATAGTGGGATAAGGTGGAGAAAAAGAAGAGACTACATACATATTAATTTTATCTATTTCAGTTCGTTTTAAAGACCATCTTTATAATCACCTTAAAATTTTAGAATGAACTCCGTTCTACTCTTTAAAATATGTACATAAAGATCTTTAAATGTGAGTTTTATAATACCTAAGTGCGCATGATTATAATGATAGGCAGTGTTATCCTTATTTTTATTGTTATGGCAGGCGGTAGGTAGTTTGCGGTAACCTCTTCATACAGTTTACCAAAAGCGTTTTAAGCTAATAATCATAAAAGTACTGTAGTTGTTTTGTACAAACACGCATTGTATCCGTTTTGTTTGTATAGCGATGCCGACGTACCTAATATATTTTGCTGATTGAAGAACACCACAAATAGAACATCGTGTAGTAGAATGAAAGTCATAATTCGTAATAAACCGATATGACTAGTATTAAGGCTTTAATTGTGAGTTAGTCTTATATATTTGTATTTTGAAGTCGTCGTGGTCTAAAAGATAAGACGTCCGGTGCATTCGTGTTGAAGCGATGCACCGGTGTTCGAATCCCGCAGGTGGGTACCAATATTTCTAATGAAATACGTACTCAACAAATGTTCACGATTGACTTTCATGGTGAAGGAATAACATCGTGTAATAAAAGTGAAACCCGCAAAATTATAATTTGCGTAATTACTGGTGGTAGGACCTCTTGTTAGTCCGCGCGGGTGGGTACCACCGCCCTGCTTATTTCTGCCGTGAAGCAGTAATGCGTTTCGGTTTGGAGGGTGGGGCGGCCGTTGTAACTATACTGAGACCTTAGAACTTATATCTCAGGGTGGGTGGCGCATTTACGTTGTGGAAGTCTATGGGTTCCAGTAACCACTTAACACCAGGTGGGCTGTGAGCTCGTCCACCCATCTAAGCAATAAAAAAAAAAGATATATTTCTACGGCGCAATCACGTTTGTCTAAAGGGTTGGTTGAACTGGTGGTGGAGCATCATGTGAGCTCACATGGCTTGTGTCACCATCTTATATTTTTAATTATGCATTCAGTTTGAAATTGAAGGTATGAATTATGGGTCAGTCGTTAAACAATACGGCCGAATTCCACTTCTTGGCTCAAGGTGGTATTCGTGCTATGAGGTCTAAGGGCTCCAGTGATTAGTTAATGCATATATACAAGGTGTATCATGAGCACGTAACTCAAACAAAAAAATACGAAGAGTCAAAGTATGCGGCTGACCTATTTTTGAGTAGGCGAAAGGGAAAATTACAAAATTGAGAGTGACACCACGCCATTTTTAATTTGTCGCCCAATCATTGCGAGGGGTCTGTCTGTCTGTCCTTCAATCATTTTAAATTTTTAATTGATGTTTTTATTGAAAACGGTAGATATTATGATAATAAGTAGTTTTCCCTACACTAGACTGAGCAAAACTTAAAATATGCCCGTGTACTACATGTGTACATATGTACGTCGGTATGTGTTATAGAAACATTTCACGAGCTGATCTCACGTAATGTTACTCTATACGATAATAATCCCTAATTGCCGTTACAAGAACCTAAATACAAAACAATGTTTCTCTGTAGATCTTTTTTGACTAAATTTGCAAAATGACTTTTGTTTATTGATATTGAAGTCTGTCCGACGCTTGTCTCACGGTAATTTTGTTTACGTTGTGAGTATCCTGAGTGCTCTGGGACGAATCAGATGTACTCAGGACTTCGTCACTGATAGTCCACTCAATCTGGGGTCAAAGTCTTATTTAACCTGGATTATAAACAACAAGCCTTAAAAAGGAAGGAATAAGAATTCTAAGGAATAATCTATGAATTGCACAAAATGAATTTGTATTAATAAAATAATTAATCAATACAGAGGTTTGATTTTATTTTTAGTTAAATGTTTAGAATTGGTAGAGTTCGTAGTCAAATAAAAGTTTTCTTTTAAAAATTCTATATTGAAGATATGTATTATGAGTCTGTTGTTAAATAATACGGCCGAATTCCACTTCTTGGCTCAAGGCGGTATTCGTGCTATGCGATCTAAGGGCTCCAGTGATGAGTTAATACATATATACAAGGTGTATCATAAGCACATAACTCAAACAAAAACAATTTTTTAATAATAAAGTAAGTGCTTAATTCTGAGGTTTGATTTTATGTTTATTTAAATGTTTTGATTGGTAGAGTACGTAGTCAAATAAAATCTTATTTTAAAATATTTCTTTACCATGAATTTATTAATGACATAAATAAAAACTTTACGAAAATGGGGCTGTCAACATGGAAACTAGACGTAGAAACCTCAACTGCATTGTTAAGTAAAATAGAGATTTAATCTTAATTATACTTCATTCAGTCCAGAGACAGCTTTTGAAATTCCAGCAGTTTATGCAGTGTGCGCGTATTATTCGTAACGATCATTTGAATGAGAACCATTCAACGCGCGATTTGATATGGAACAAAACTTTTCTATTTCGTTTCTAAAAGAATCTTATATTTATTTAGTTAAAACGGTTTTAAAAACTCTATTTGTGTTTCGTTGAAGAGTAAGCGAACTTAAATTGTATGCAAAGTAGCAGGCAAATCTTACGAGGCCTGATAGGTAAGATTGTCGGTGCTATCACGAAGATACTGAGCGGATTGGTCCTGGAATAACAAGTGCGCTCAAATTGACCTCCATCGTGAAGGACCGATGTCGTGTCGAAGTATGAATGTTGTGAGCTCACACGGGCTAGTCACACCGATTTGAGTATCTCTTGTGAGGCAATCATTTGCTGTACTCTTGCTTTGCATCAAGAAGGGCGTAGTCTTTTAATTTTAGGGGGTCTCTGAGTAATCGCTCGACAACAGATGAATCCTGAATTTGTTTCCTCTTTTTTTTTTTTTTTGCTTGTATGGGTGGACGAGCTCATAGCCCACCTGGTAGTTAATGGTTACTGGAGCCCATAGACATCTACAACGTAAATGCGCCACCCACCTTGAGATAAAAGTTCTAAGGTCTCAAGTATAGTTACAACGGCTGCAGAAATGCTGCAGAAATAGGCAGGGTGGTGGTACCTACCCGTGCGTACTCACACGAGGTCCTACCACCAGTAAATTTTTTATTTAATTTAATTATTTAATTAGTTTAATGTACGAGTAATTTAAGCCTCCTCTTATAAAAACATGAATAAACGCACATTGAAGCTTTAATAAATTTACAGTATACCTTGTACTTCCTCGTTAAGGTTTAGATTAAGTAGGTACATAATAGCAGCACGAACAGTTCGCCTTAAGCCATCTTAGTTCCGCTGTGAAATAATGAAGGAGCCCAGATAAACCGTTTTCTTATAAATATAGAATGATATTGTTTTGAAATAAAAGGAAAAATATTCTTCGGAAGATTATTTTTAAAATGTTTTACTGTGTCCTTGTATTGAGAGTACATCTTGATTTAATCTGCGGTATGATGATGATGTATGTATTTCGTTTTGTCCAATATGAGACATTCCTTTTTTTGTTTTTTTTTGTTGTTCATCTCAATCTAAATGAGTGGACGAGCTCACAGCTCACCTGGTGTTAAGTGGTTACTGGAGCCCATAGACATCTACAACGTAAATGCGTCACACACCTTGAGATATAGGTTCTAAGGTCTCAGTATAGCTACAACAGCTGCCCCACCCTTCAAACCGAAACGCATTACTGCTTCACGGCAGAAATAGGTGGGGCGGTGGTACCTACCCGTGCGGACTCACAAGAGGTCCTACCACCAGTAATTACGCAAATTATAATTTTGCGGGTTTGATGTTTATTACACGCTGTTATTCCTTCACCGTGGAAGTGAACATTTGTTAAGTACGTATTTCAACAGAAAACTTGGTACCTACCTGCGGGATTCGAACACCGTTGTATCGTTAGATATGAATGCACCGGACGACTTATCCACGGCCACGACGACTTCAACTCAAACTTCACTCCTAGAATTTCTACACGCTCATCCACAGATTCTTCTGATTTCTAAATATATCTGCCATTCATTCATTATTAGTTAAATAAGTATCATCTGCCGAGGTAGAAGTACGACAGGCGTTTGTAAAATGAGAACTTGCTCTCAAATTGAAGGAAAATTAAGTCGCAAGAATTTAACTTACGCCTAATATAATTGTTGAACGTTGATGTTTGATCTCTCACTACCGTTATCACTTCCACTTACCATCGCTTGCGACCAGAGTAATAGTCCTGAGTAGGATCGGCGGAACAAGTCAAACGGGCTAGTTATTATAGTTTTCTTTAATTATCCTTCCATTTAATTTCTTCATACTTCCGGTTGATTTTTTTTAGCTCCAATAATTAATCTCTAAAGAACATTGTGTAAACAAAAAGGAATGTCTAGCAGCGAGTACCGCTCTCCTCCATTGTGCTGGTGGTTAGATAATCATAAACTAGTAACTAGTGATTATTCATAAACTAGCTAATCATTAAACTTCTGCTTTTAAGCTTCTGGACAGTGAAGGCATCATTGGTAATCCTGGTCAACATCATAATGATGCCTTGATGGCGTTCTTGCATCAGTATGCAGTTAGTAATGAAAACCTTTGAAATGTGAATAACGACAATATTATGTCGGTTTGATATTCGACATGTACATACAAAAAATGCTTGAAGTGAAGTCATATGGTGTCCAATGCTTACGGTGGCATAATAACATTATGACTGTCGTAGAGAACAGCTTGAATAAATTGTATCTTTTAAAAATATAGTACATCTGATTTGGTTTTGAAATCCATTTTAGTATTTAAATTCTAATCAGGTTTTTCGCAACATTGAACACACGTACGTCAGTTACGTGAGAAAATCTATGAAAAAATGCTAATAGGACACGTATAAGCAATATAGGGGCTGGGCGATGTAACAAAACACGCGTATTGGCTCACGTAGCGGGTCTTGTGGTTGCTTCGACCCAACTTAGTGATGTGGCGTGCTGACGAAGTGAGTCCATGACGGGTATCTGAAAATGAGTCCGACAAAACACATGGAGTCGGTTCACTTTACAATCTACATTGTGGCTACATTGTGGCTTTACGATTCTATTAGTATTTTTTCATCTTTCCAGTCATCAATCAACATCTTTTCAGTTGCCGATGTCAGGGTCCAGAGAGTTGATGTCATCATACCTAAAAAGGTTTGATATTGTCAATGAACAGTATAGATAACATATGCAGCATAGATAGATAATATAGGCTTTATGATGTGCCGATTGCTTATTTAATTAGGGCTGGAATAAAAAGTTGTACTGAGTTTTAAAACTGAGACGAACAATAGAGAATATAAAAACGAATGCTTAGCTTCCGACGATAAACTAAAACCTGGTGTAGCTGAAGTTATATAGTAGATAGCACCAGTGGACTATCTAGTGATAGTCCTACATAAATTACTTTCTCCTTAAATATATTCATTAATTCATTCATTCCTGGGCGTGTTCTAGCTGTTGCTGTGGAGAATCATTCGTGCGTGGAGGCCTTGAGGGTAGAATAGCATTAGACATCTGGATCTCAAATCCAAATTTTTAGCAGTTTTTATGTTACCGTAATAAGTCGTAAGTCGTCGTGGCCTAAAGGATAAAACGTCCGAATCGTCGACGAATCGAAGATGTCCGATGTTCGAATCCCGCAGGCGGGTACCAATTTTTGTAATGAAATAGGTACGCAACAAATGTTCACGATTGACTTCCACGGTGAAGGAATAATATCGTGTAATAAAAATCAAACCCGCAAAATTATAATTTGCGTAATTACTGGTGGTAGGACCTCTTGTGAGTCTGCACGGGTAGGCACCACTGCCTTACCTGTTTCTGCCGTGAAGCAGTAATGCGTTTCGGTTTGAAGGGTAGGGCAGCCGTTGTAACTGTACTGAGATCTTAAAACTTATATCTCAAGGTGGGTGGCGCATTTACGGGTCCATTAGTCTATGGGCTCCATTAACCACTTAACACCAGGTGGGCTGTGAGCTCGTCCACCCCTCTAAGCTATAAAAAAAAATATTCTCATCGGATCTGGCAACAACTTACCACGATACAAAGATTGATGATCAAGATACCTTAAGTTGAAGACAGAGTTATATAGTGATGATTAGATGAATTGTTGAGTAAGAACAGAGCAGATTAGAAAGAGTATTTTTTTTGCACGTTATCAATATCATTCTATTAGGTGAAGTGTTCTCTGTTCAATGCTGTAAAGCGAACTTCAATCAGACTGACTCGCAACGAGTCAACGAGTCCGAGTCACGTCCCTAGTGCGAACTCGTATATTCGTGCGGCCGTTTGATCGATTCTGCCTATTTTTCGAATGAGTCTCGCTCGTTAGTGAGGTTGACTTATTTCATTTTTAAAAATTGTTTCATTTATCAACGTAAATGATCGGGTATTTTATTTTTCTTTGTGCTATTAATGAATGTTTACGCATTATTTTGTATCTTACTGAATGGTTGTTGTTTTTTAAGAATAAGGGACTCACTTAATAAAATATACGAAAATTCTTTATTTTCAAAAGCGAGTCAAAACAATACATTGATTGGAGTCTTCTTTTAAGCGTGCAAGCCTGTACTAGGAGACTCCGCTCTTCCATAAAAGCAATTTATATACCACAATACTACCAATTATACATAACAAGCGTGTGTGTGTGTGTGTGTGTGTGTGTGTGTGTGTGTGTGTGTGTGTGTGTGTGTGTGTGTGTGTGTGTGTGTGTGTGTGTGTGTGTGTGTGTGTGTGTGTTAATTTAAAAATAAACATTAAAAGGTCTCAGCATTTTTTGTTTTTTTTTTTAATGATTCCGTCATCTCCTTGCAGCTCTTTGTGATAGTTCGCAGTGCGTTTCCAGATGTCACGTTTTTATTACATTTTTGAGATTCTAGATTAAGTTTCCGTGCTCAGTGACTTCACGGGCTTCCAGGAAGACTTCCCACTTCACACAATACGATTTAGAAGCTCCACACGAATATTCCCATTTAAGCGTGTTATTCAAGTAAACGTTTTACAAAATGCGTTTTCGGTATCGGAGCAGTCATTAATCAAATACTAACGATTCTAGGCGCCGCCTCCACCTGACACGTCGATCACAAACGTTTCACTGCGCCACTCCATCACTACATCAACAGGAATGCGTTAAAGGAACTCCGGTTGTTAGACGAGGTCATTACGATTACAGCCAATAGCCATGAATCTGCTTCAAAGCGTTGATGATTTAGGTTTCATTAATACGCTTTTATTAGCTTCAGACGTATGTATGTATGTTTGTAACGGAATCTTTGAACATGATTTTAACCCCCTTCAAAACGTCGGATTAACTCGAAATTATATTGGTATATGTCGGCGTTAAGCCACGATTTACACACATAAGTTCTTTTACAATGAAAATACAATACAATTCTATAAAACTTTAACATTACTTGTTTACAACAAAAAGCCACGCCTGAGTTATTCAGTGGTTTTTACACAATTAGCCATTTTGTTGGTTATAGCAACTACAACTTCTTTTATACAAACAAATGTAATTACTGCGAAACAATTCACAAAACATAGCTTAATATTCAAAATACATATTTTAGTGATTTTACATGACTCACATTTAATTTACTGTACATGAATTACTTTTAAGCAATATTAACTAACATTGTTATTATCCAGCCTAATAATAGATGGCGCCAACAACATCATTGCATAACAATTACAATACTTAATTAAATTATTAGTACTGTTAATTATAATATAAATTATTATTAATATTTATGCTTTATTCATATTTAATCATTTATACAGTCATTTGTGTTTTTAAACAATAATATAAACATTAAACATATTCTGAACATTTTCACATCAAAACAGTGTCTGCTAATTATTCAATATGGTAGATTAACAGTTTTGTTGCTAATAATTAATAAATATTAACATATAATAAACTAAACTATATATTATTATGTTAATTATTGCCAACAGTGGCGTTTGCGCCCATACGGCCATACTGATTCCAGCGCGTCCCTTGCGCTGTTTTAGCATTTCACATAACAGTAAACAAGGCATATCCCCTACTGGGATCTACCCAACACACAAGGCACTATTCACCCTTACGAGATCTAGCTAACACACAAGAGGATTACCCAACACACAAAGCATCACCCATACGGGTCTAGTTAACTCGCAAGCCATCACCCTTACGGGATCTAGCCAACTTACCAGGTATCACCCTTACGGGATCTAGCCAACACACTCGGCATCACCCATTCGGGATCTAGCCAACTCACAAGGCATCACCCACTTGGGATCTAGCCAACTCACAAGGCATCACCCACTTGGGATCTAGCCAACCCACAAGGCATCACCCTCTCGGGATCTAGCCAACCCACAAGGCATCACCCATTCGGGATCTAGCCAACTCATAAGGCATCACCCATTCGGGATCTAGCCAACTCATAAGGCATCACCCATGCGGGATCTAGCCAACTCATAAGGCATCACCCATTCGGGATCTAGCCAACTCATAAGGCATCACCCATACGGGATCTAGCCAACTCTCAAGGCATCACCCATACGAGATCTAGCCAACTCATAAGGCATCACCCATACGGGATCTAGCCAACAAGACCAGGATTAAGGATTCGCATGGTGGCCCGCCAGCGTTTTAGGAAGGATAATTGGATAGGAAAATAAAAGTAGCCACTTTAACAAATTATCAATCATTTTACAGCAGAACAAATCTCTCTGCCCATACGGTCAATTTTTCAGTTATCAGAATCCTCTGACATTAAGAGGATAGATTTACCTGTATCAAACCTTTACCATTACCAAACCTTTACCTTTACCTTTACCAAAACACATTGGATGGCAGAGACCGCTCGTCCATCCATTTCTCACCAGCTGATTCAACTTCCCCTAATACATCATTCAGCGGACCATTTCCAATTTGCTTTATTTTAATGGCAGGTAGGGAACATCATCCTCCTAATGCCTCTGCATTTTTGTTTTATTTTTGTGCTGTAGCTTTTAATCAACTGTAATTCATATAGCTGCCTGTTAGAGCTTATTAAATTATATTTTACAAACATGTGACATTTATGACCCATCAATAGTTCAGCATGCCTGTTGACCATGCTCGTTCTCTTTGCAATAATGTGGTACTGAATTTCATACTGTTCACAAGTTTTTGAAACTCCTGAATTATCTTTTATCTTGGTGAACAGTGAAAAGTGACAGGGTTCCAATAATGTAACTAAGGTTTTAAAAACAGAAATCACATAGAGATCTGTGCCATACTTTTTCTTGACTAATAATAAAGCAGCACCCCCACTAGAAACCTAGGGTGCAGAGAGTTAATCACTCATCCAAAAATAAATAATTATGAAAGGAAAAGTAATAATATGGAGCTGCTGAACAGGGATGAGCTGTCTCTTATTATGGCATATTATTAAAAGTTTATTTTTATTTTTATTGTAATATGCTTAACTCCTCACAATAAACAGGAGACATACAGTATGTACAGCGTTGTACTATCCTATCCAAATTAATTATTTCAAATCCAACTTTTATCTGCCTGATCACCATCTATGAAACATGATTTGCAAAAGTTACATGATGATTGAATAATGACTCCAAACTTGAGCGTTCACTGGATAGAAACTTATAAAAATAGATAAGTTCTCCTCAAAGAGTGCAACACTGAGAAGTTATTTTTTAAAAGATTAAAACCTATTAGGAAGTCAGCAAGACTGTCAGTATTACCATATGATTATGATTACCATATGAAATTCTATAATAGTTCTAATATTTTTCTCCATTAAAAGTCACAATGCTTTGTTTTGAAATCAGTTGACCCCTTATGCTCAAAAACTTTACATGAAGTTGTTTAGCTTACTAAACTAGATCTGCAATGATTTAAGTCTTATTTGTGGTGATACGTTTGTCATCTTGACGGCGGTAACAAGTTGTCTCGAAATGACGCAAGTGACGCAGTAACCACATTTAAAACCTTAGTGTTACTAAAAGTGCCACGAAAACTGAAGGAATCATTATGTGATTGTGATAAAACTGAGTTATGTTTAGATTATTAACATTATATTTACAGAATATTTTCAATTTGACGCTTTCGGAACGTTTTTAGAATCGATATTATTTAGGAAGCGAAATACATACCACAGCGTATTTCTTAATAACTTGGATCGAATAAATTTAAGATAAATACCTGAAATCAGTATTTTTACCATCTCAGCGTCAGTAGCTTTTCCAAAACATCCACGGTCTAGAACTCATTTTAAATATCCACATCCTTACTGAATGCATGGATCAGTTCGTCCCTCACTTGCTCCAATGCGGTTCAATACAAAGACCAGATATCGGCTTATGTCTTGCTTGTTCTTTTGAACTCGATGTTCATGCGATGAAACAATTAGCTTCATGATAGTTTCCACATTTCCGCATCGGTCTTGATGTCACGCCCTCATCAGAGTTGAACGGCGGCAAATAAAAGTTATAATGCCACCGCAAGGGTACAGCATTTGCAGCTATCATCACTTTTCGCCTTTTTAATACAGGTTGAGAGACCCATCACTTGTTCAACAGTGGATTGCTTCATTCGGGGGCTTACGATTGATTTTGGGGCTGTGATCCCACTTCTGATGTCGGCGTTAAGCCACGATTTACACACATAAGTTCTTTTACAATGAAAATACAATACAATTCTATAAAACTTTAACATTACTTGTTTACAACAAAAAGCCACGCCTGAGTTATTCAGTGGTTTTTACACAATTAGCCATTTTGTTGGTTATAGCAACTACAACTTCTTTTATACAAACAAATGTAATTACTGCGAAACAATTCACAAAACATAGCTTAATATTCAAAATACATATTTTAGTGATTTTACATGACTCACATTTAATTTACTGTACATGAATTACTTTTAAGCAATATTAACTAACATTGTTATTATCCAGCCTAATAATAGATGGCGCCAACAACATCATTGCATAACAATTACAATACTTAATTAAATTATTAGTACTGTTAATTATAATATAAATTATTATTAATATTTATGCTTTATTCATATTTAATCATTTATACAGTCATTTGTGTTTTTAAACAATAATATAAACATTAAACATATTCTGAACATTTTCACATCAAAACAGTGTCTGCTAATTATTCAATATGGTAGATTAACAGTTTTGTTGCTAATAATTAATAAATATTAACATATAATAAACTAAACTATATATTATTATGTTAATTATTGCCAACAGTGGCGTTTGCGCCCATATATACTTAATAAGGACCGATGACAATACAGTATTAAAAAAAAATTGAAAATAATATTAAAAAAATTGAAATTCAACTAAATAATGAAAAATAAATAATAGTTTAAAAAAACTAACAAAATACACTTTATTTTTTATTTTTTAGTTGGATTTTCTAGAAAAGCGTACTTTGTTGGTTTTTTTAAACTATTATTTATTTAAACTATTATTTATTTTATACCCTCAAGACGCTGCGACGTGAATGCATCATCCCCTTGTTTCTGTTTTCGGTGCAGCTGATAAGACACGTCATGAGCCTAAAGGTAGCTGCTAACACTCTGTGTCGCCACGAAGCGGTCAGGCGTTCTGGTTTAATTGGCTTCATATACCCGTTGTTCTCCACTGAGTAGTCGACTTGGAGTTCCAGCTTGTGGCTTGTTCGTGTTCCGGTAATTGCCTAACATCGAGCGGGCTAGCTCATTTACCTATCTAGGCTATAAGATGTTTGGTAACTGTTGAAGCTTACTGACGTCACGTATGGCATCCCTTATGTCACGTATGAGGCCATAAATGACATGCAAGTAGCATTTGGGACGATTGTAGGATTTCGTTTCATTGATTTAACTTTAATTCTTCCATTAAGTGAATACAAATACAAACTTATTTTCTTAATATAGCGTTTATTATTATAATTTAGTGACGTGTCACTGCTTGTCCCTATTACATGATCGCTGCGATACTACCTACATACATAGATGAAAAAGTATATAGAAAAACTGTAAAGTTCAAACTGAAGAATTAATAGAACTGGGTACTTATATAAAACACGATTAACGCAGCACGGATTTGATGTTTAGAAAATCTAAATATACATTAGTATTTTTATTTACTGCCAAAAAAGGCAGATAACTGTATGGCTTACTTGAGCCTGCTTTTGCATCAAATCTAAGAAGTTGTATTGAACCGTTGGCATATTGGTTTGTAAGCTGCCCATTGACCCAGATTGGATTGAGACTTCGTCTTTATGTAATAAATAATAAATACTTTAATTTATTGCCATTCACACAGATTTAGGTTATTACAAGTAGATAACTAAAAGAAAAGAAAAAAAAATGGCAACAAGATCTGACTCAGCTAATGCTGTTCAAAGTTATGTTATCTACTTTTATTATTTTAATGGACTCTAGTTATAATTTAGCTCTGGGTGGATATTGAGCTTTCCTGGTAAGCTACGCGCGACCAGCCGACTGAGAGAGATGATCGCCGGTCCAAAGTCTCGAGCGTTGAATTGGCAATATTTGTATGAACCACGGCTACTCGACTCCTTTGTCCTTTTCGAATTCAGTCTTGGCGGTCAGGGGACGCTGAACTTAAAAACCGACGAAGGCATTTTTTGGACTCGCCGCATATAAATCTGCAGCTCCAGCACGTACTTATCTGAAATGTATTCAATTCATCTGTTAATAAGGTCCAAAATAAGATCTTATTAGCCGTATAAGAAAAACGTCATAAAAAATCATGACCGAAATAGACCACTTTTCCGTAAACGATGTTAAAACTTCTAACTTCGTAAGCTTAGTATCGTGCACATCCAGTAGGGCTCAGGCCGTCGCTACGAGCGGACGTCCGTATCGATTCAACCTTTAAACCTTCCTCGGTTGTTCGCGTGTTCATAATATTACAATTTAAACGTGAAATTACAGGAACCGATCACAATCTCAGGTAAGAGAGAGTGTTTTTCTAAAATTTCTTTACTTAAGCAAGTATTTTAATTCTTTAATTACGGTGCGCGAAACTTTTATTAGTTAAGCTGTTTTTTTTGCCTGTAATTAATTGGTTTTTGTATGAAATGGAGTTTACAATTTTATTATTACTTTACTGTACAGTACTTTTGCGATATACATGCTTGCGATATAATTGCGTGTATGCATTAAACAAAATATCACGGGTTCGAGTCCTGGCTTCTACACTATATTTCCAGAGTCGATGTAACCAACTTGAAGTTTACTCAACATAGTGATTATCGTTAAAATAATGTATTCGCTAATTCAGTAATTGAATTTACCAAAAGAAGAAAAACTGAAAATATGTTATGCTCCGACAAGAAGCAACGTATCTGTTAGTGATCGGTCAATGTATGTATCGCGCTTTCGTGAAAAGCAATTATTGTGGCGGGCGTTAATAAGGCCTTCGATCTTAACACGTAATTAGTATTATTATACACGGAATATCTATAGATGTGTACTGTATATAACGTTAGGTATTTTTATGCGTTGAAGTAACTGAAAAAATATTACGAAGTAAATGCCAAAAAGTAATTTTTTTCGACTGTTTGAATGTTTGTTGAAATATTATGTAAAACGAATTTACAAAAAATCTATCCTGGACTTAATTTTATGGGATAATTTGTATTTAAAATTCTGTGATGTTAATTTATTGCTACACCTCAAAGTATTTATTCAGTAATTGATTTAGTAAAAATGTTCTTGACCAAAAAAAGAAAATCCAACAGTAGTAGATAATAATTTGTCGTCATATTTTTAGAATGCGGATCTATAGTCCAGAATCCTAAATAACCTTAGTTACTTTGGTCACTCTATTGACTATTTTTTAAGTCCGGGTCAATGGAAGGAAGCATAATATATTTCGGGTTTGGCCTTCAAGCACGGAATAGTTTTGTTCTTAATCCGTAGCATGTCGGCTGTTCCGACGAACATCACACTGATTATCGTAGCCTGAAAACAAAATGAACCACAAAAATAAGCAAAATAAAAAATAAAGGTATATAAGCAGTTCACCCAAACGAGGTTGTTTCAGTATCTAACCGTCCGCTCTGCATCCGAGGGCTACATCTCGTAGGCTAAAGGGTTACCGGTCGGTTTATCGACCAACTGGTAAATAATTTAGGATATTGAAAGGCAAAGAATGCCCGGAGGCTGTCATAAACAGGCTAGGCGAGGCTGGACGCCAACCAAAATTGCGATAGGCAACTCCTGTTGAATACATAAGGGAGCTTGTTTATTTAGAAGCGAGTGCTACCTCACCGGCATCTTCGGTCTGATGTAATACGTTTTTGTTTATTCTGATCTATTGCGTTTGGCTCTGATGTTTACGGAGTAGCATCATATTCGTTATTGAACTAGGGAGCTTGGTTTATAGGTTATCATTACACTGTGATGTACGAATACATCGGTGGTGCTGATAATTATATATTTATGAATAAATATAACAATTGAAACTTGAATTTATTTTGTCGTATCCGTGGGCTTTAATAACCTCTTATTAATACAATTCGGACTACTGGCGTTAGGACCTCTAATAAGTCCGCACGGGTAGGTACCACTATCCTGGCTATTTCTGTAGTTAAACAGTAATGCGTTTTGAGTTGAAGGGTGGGACAGCCATTGTAACTATACTGAGACCTTAGAACTCATATCTCAAGGTGGGTGGCGGCATTTACGTTGTAGTTGTCTATGGGCGCCGGTAACCACTTAACACCAGGTGGGCCGTGAACTCGTCCAACCAACTAAGCAATTTTTTTTTAGCAAAACATCATCTTTAATGTTAGGTCCAGTTGGTGCATTCAAAAATTACCGTCATGTAACTGAGCCGTAACTGGGCCGCAAGCGTGTCGGTATCTCGGTTAAACAACAATAATATTTAAGCCGTACTCTTTAAAGTAATACCTTTTTTATTTCAATGAGGCAATGCCCCGGTGGGAATCTTCGGAAATATACTATTCCCGGTGGTCATTGGTGAAAGTTTAAGGAAAAATAAAAAGTTTTGTTTGTTGTTAAATTTCTCGTGGGACCACAATAAATACGTTTAGATTGTTGTACAAAGCCGAACTCTTATAAAGTCTGACTTATAAAGACTGAAAGTATCACACACTGGGCTCTTTGAGACACACGACTCAAGATTTAACTACGTCGGTAAAAGTTTTGCTCAACTCTTCAGAACGGAACGCGCGATATATGTATATGGATATGGTACGCGGATAGGTATGCGGTATGTTGGCAATATCCCATAAAGTAGGGAATTGGAAAATGTAGTCTTCTTCAATAGTTGGTGGAATGCGCTATTTTTAATTTGAATCGGAATAATATGAACTTCAAACACATTATGACCGTTTTATCTTCTCTTAATATATTTATTAATAAAGGTAATCTAACTGTGCATATCCAGAAATGCAAATCCACTCATTTAATATTATATTCATCGATCATTCGAAGTATGTATCTATCTATATATATAAAAATGAATTGCTGTTCGTTAGTCTTGCTAAAACTCGAGAACGGCTGGACCGATTGGGCTAATTTTAGTCTTGAATGATTTGTGGAAGTCCAGAGAAGGTTTAAAAGGTAAAAGAAAAAATATGAAAATGCTCGGAATTAAATAAAAATTACAATTTTGTTTTTCCTTTGATGTGTCCCCGTCGGACGGATTCGTTTTCTTTGTTTTAAGTTTATTTTATACAAAAGTTTAGGTATTTTATGTATTGATTGAGGCACTACGAAGTCTGCCGGGTCAGCTAGTATATTATAAATTTTATTATTCCCTACATTTTATTAACGTAGCACAAAAACAAGGATATGCTTTTTACGAAGTTTCTTAAAGTCCATAATACCCAATTTAGTTAGAGAGTTGTCGGTCTATTGTCATATTAATGTCCGTGTGTATTGGAAAACGGTTCGATCTCTTGAGAGTTCAAACTATATTAGCTTGTTTATTTCAAATTCATAAAAAATATAGTTGTTTTGGCATTTCGTGCTCGTGGGAGCTCAGGACAGAGATGCTCTTGTAATTATGCTCGGGTTATTAACGGGGTAGGGAGGGGTCCCGTTTTAAGCCCTAGTGTGTTTGCCAACATAAAGGTTCGTATAGGAATGGTTGGGTCGCTCGATGGACTCGTATCGAGTGATACCAATTCATAAATTAAACGAATGACTTACTGATGGTAGGCCGTCTTGTGAGTCTGCACGAGCGAGTACTACCACCCTGCCTATTTCTGTCGTGAAAGCTTGGCGTGAAGGCAATGCGTTTTGATTTAAATGTTGGGGCAGTTAGAATTGTAATTTAAAACTAAGATTTAGAACTCATGTCTCAAAGTGGGTTGCAGCATTTACGTTGTTGATGACTATATTTTTTTCTTTTCTTAGATGGGTGGACGAGTTCACAGCCCACCTGGTCTTAAGTGGTTACTGGAGCCCATAGAAATCTACAACCGTAAATGTGCCACCCACCTTGAGATATAAGTTCTAAGTTCTCAGTATAGTTACAACGGCTGCTCTACCCTTGAAACCGAAACGCATTACTGCTTCACGGTAGAAATAGACAGGGCGGTGGTACCCATCCGTGCGGACTCACAAGAGGTCCTACCACCAGTAATTACGCAAATTGTAATTTTGCGGGTTTGATTTTTATCACACGATGTTATTCCTTCACCGTGGAAGTCAGTCGTGGTGAACATTTGTTGAGTACGTATTTCATTACAAAAATTGGTACCTAAGATTCGAACAACACCAGTGCATTCGAACACGAGTGCACCGGACTATCGTAACTATTTAATGTCAGGTAAGCTGTGAGCTTGCCCATCTAAGTAAAAGGAAAAAAAGCAAAACTAACTAGCAGATTTTTTATGAGTAGATTCTGGATGTACCCCATTGATAGGTGTCTTCGGTTAATTTTATATTCATGACTATTTCTACCAGTCCTGAGGTTTTTTAGAAAAGTCGTTATTACAACACCGTTGACTTCTCTTGGAGATGGTCTACGGACATTAAGTGCTTAGCGGACACTTAATATTAGGCTAGCCACTAGCATGTCTGCCCGTGCAATAGAAAAAAACATGTAAAATATGTTTAATTAAAACTGTATAATTAGAATTTTAACGACTTTACCACGAGCCCAGTTCAGAAGAATATAAATTAAAATTATCAAATTGTTACTCGTAAAACCTCGAAAATGTATTAATGCAAAGATTTACGCATGCCATAAATTATATCATGTAATTGGGCGTTTTTGTAACTGCGGCACTTGTTAGCGCCGTTCATTCCCTACGCCTTGTTCTCGTAAAATTTTATATTGTATTGCAGCTGTATTGTAATAGGGCTGTCGAGTTGCTGACAAGATTTTTTTTAAATGTCGTCGACAGGTGAGCTTACAGCCCATCCGAGTCTGAGTGCTGCCCGTTGCTCAGACACGTCAGCAATGTTAGGGACATTACTGGTGGTAGGACCTTTTGTGAGTCCGCACGGGTAGGTACCAGCAACCTGTCTATTTCTGCCGTAAAGCAGTGATGCGTTTCGGTTTGAAGGGTGGAACAGCCGTTGTAACTATACTGATACCTTAGAACTCATATCTCAAATGGGTGGCGGCATATATGTCGTAGATGTCTATGGGCTAACCACTTAATACCAGGTGGGCTGTGAGCTCGTTCACCGAACTATGCAATAAAAAAAACATTGCCAGTCTATTGGTTATCGCTAAAAACTGTTTTCAAACTTTTTATTATAATTTTTAATGCATCTATGTATCGTTCCAAATGTATATATAGCTAATTTTAGATCTGGAGTACATGAAAAAATACATTGTAAGGTATTAAAGAGAAACTTAGAGGTTCTAAATTGACTAAAATGAATGAACTCTACTCGGTAGCAGATGGTGTGGTGGTCAATAGGAGCTCCCGGGACTGTTTTTGCCCACGCCTGCAGGGAGCATTCTTCGCTTGTGTCGTTTCATGCTTTACTGATATATTCTTGTAAAGTGCTCAGTTGGTCAAATGAACTAACGTTGCGTGTTTTGAACTTGTTATTCGCTTATCACTACGCTATGAAGTAAGTTTAATACAACAATTTAAAAATTTAATGATTATTGGTTACCTATGGACATTTACAATTATCGAACCTTGTCCCTCATCTCACATGCAAGCAAAATCTTGCTTCACATCCTCAACAACCGCATCCGTTACTACCTTGATTGGCAAATTCCGCAAGAGCAAGCGGGTTTCGTAAAGGGGAAGGGTACTCGTGCACAGATTCTCAACATCAGGCAGATTGTTGAGAAAGCATATGAGTTTGATACGCCAGTGATAATGTGTTTCGTCGACTATAGCAAGGCGTTCGACTGTGTCAACTGAAGTTGTTTATGGAAGGTTCTACAAGAACTTGGGGTACCAAATCATCTCATCGCCTTACTTCGCAACTTGTATGGCTCAAGTCAAGCAGTCATAAGAGTCGATAGAACAACCTCGAAACCTTTTAAATTTCACAAAGGAGTACGCCAAGGTTGTATTTTATCGCCCATTCTTTTCAACGCCTATGGAGAGCACATAATGAGACGGACCTGAGAGAATTGGGATGGTGGCATTACAGTTGGTGGCGTGAAAATCACCAACCTCCGATACGCCGATGACACTACTCTTCTTGCAGCGAATGAGTCGGAAATGGTTGCGCTTCTAGACCGAATGGAGCGGATAAGCAAGGAGATGGGACTTTCCATAAACAGGTCCAAAACCAAAGTCATGGTGGTGGATAGATCTGAAAAATTGGAACTCACTGGCGCATTAGACCTAGAAATAGTGGACAATTTTAACTACCTGGGTTCCAACATTAGTAACAATGGCTCGTGCGAGAAGGAAGTGCGCCGGAGAATTGGTATGGCTAAGAGTGCCACGACTCAGCTCGGAAAAATCTGGAGAGATCGCAACATATCTGTAAAGACCAAAACAAAACTGGTACGGACTCTAGTTTTCTCGATTTTTTCGTATGGCGCTGAGACCTGGTCACTGAAATCTGCAGACCGCAGACGCATTGACGCCTTTGAGATGTGGTGCTGGAGAAAGATGCTGCGTATTCCGTGGACAGCATTTCGGACCAACGCATCAATCTTGCAAGAACTCAAAATCTCCTCGCGGTTGTCATCCGAGTGTCTTCGAGTCCTTGTGTCATCCTTGAATACTTTGGTCACATCGCACGGAAGGATGGTAGCAATCTCGAGAGGTCATCGTGACAGGTAAGGTAGATGGGAAAAGACCTCGGGGGCGCAGCCCAATACGTTGGTCCGACCAGATCCGCACCGCTCTTGATTCCACGTTTCACAACGCCCTCCACACCGCCAGAGACAAGAATGGATGGAGAAAGATCGTACGTGCGAAGGTGATACAAAAGGGTGGTCACGACCCTCAGCAATGAGGAATACGACGTAAGGAGGAGGAGGTTACCTACGTTTGTTGTTTATCTGTAGGTCACTCAATCGCAGGAAGCCTGAACTGATTCGACAAGTTATTAGTACGTGTGGCCGGCAGCTCCTTGAAGCGAAGTTTTATTTGAAGTTCATAGGGCGTCTGACCCTCTATGAAGTTATAAACCTATCTAAAAGCAACTCGGTTTTTAGTTGACGCGTGAGTCAGCCCTACGGCTGGTGTTTCTAGTAGAATTAACTCATAAAATTTGTATCGTTGGCTAATGAGGCGGGTAGTTATTTTATACCAGTAAGAGGCCTGTGGCGCCCAAATACTTCAAAGCTCAATTAGCAACCGACATGAAATCGCAAGTAAAGCATTTTGACTGGTGTAGATGTGTTAAAATAGAATTCAAGGCAATTAATAATTTTATAAGTGTAAATGAGTTAGTGAGCTCACGGCTTTTCTGATGTTAAGCGATTGCCAATTGTGAGGCCATAAACCTAGGTTAGGTTACAATTGCTTGTAAATCTGATACTCAACACTTATGATAGCTTCGTGGTAGAAATAATAGTGTTATTGAACTGTAAATAATGTATCATAAGGCTTTTTTTGGTCAGGAGGAAATCGTCGGATTTCCGCCCTCCACTGGGGATGGAGGGCGGGGCATGTCGGAGTCGAATTGACTAAAACCTCCTGCCGCTCAACCCACGTCCGAACCTCGCCAGAGACAGAACTCATGAAAAGGCAAAGGGGGGAAAGTGTAGTGCTTAGTGCGGAGCACATCTCTCCCATCACCCTCCCTCTCGGGACGCCGGACCGGCGGTCGTCGGCGCCACGACCATCAGCCCTCTCGGTCGGCAGGCTATCCGGAGCCCGCCTAGATGGGGTTATCCTACGGAATACCCCGCTGGGTCAGAACCAGCGTGGCTCGAGGATACGCAGCCTTCCATCACCCGGATGCTCTTGCGAAAAACACGTGCAGAGCAGCCTGCACGTCGTCTTCTTAGGCCCCCCTCGCCGGTCCCCAGACCTAAAGGCTGGTTTAGAATATGCAGGAGCCATTATTCCTATGTCCAGCAGTGGGCAGATAAAGGCTGATGATGATGATGATGATGATTATTTTAACACACATTACAGTTAGAACTCATCACGGAACTCCCGCTTATCACCAAGCGAGCGGGTACTTCAAACAGGCAGACTAGCGATTACTTAGATAAACATAAAAAACTGTAGCATGTCCTTACATGCGTGTCAGTGGAACATTTACATTGTACGGCTGTATTGTGTGACGTCACGACATAGCGTCGACCGCCCCTACTGCTTGTCGACATGAAGTTACACAGCGAACATTGTTTTTAATTGAACATTACTTTGATAGAGTGACGGTCAAATTGTGAAATTTAGTTTTCGACTTTTCTTTTTGACCCGCTTTCATTAGCTTGTCCTGTACAGTTACTGGTCATGGGACGTTTACTGGTGGTAAGACGTCTTGTGACGCACGGGTAGGTACTACCACCCCGCCTATTTCTGCCGTGAAGCAATAATACGTTTCGATTTTAAGGCCGTTATACTGTAACAACTGAGACCTTAGAACTCGAGGTGGGTGGTGGCATTTACATTGTAGACGTCTATAGGCTCCGGTAACCACTTAACATTACATGGGCCGTGAGCTCGTTCAGATATCTAAGCAGTAAAAAAAAATGTAGCGTCCGATAAACTTAATCATTTGCACACGCGGCAAGGATCGATCAAAATTCCTTTTTTCGGCCTAAATCAGAAGATCACCAGAGAAAATTTTAATTCGGTATTTCAATTTGAGACTATAATTTTATTATCGGTTAATATGTGCGGTATTTTCGTTCCACGCCCGGGTAAATAACTCGGATGCCGCGACCGAGAGGTCAGACCAGACGGGAGTCGCATACCCGCGCCTCCCGATCATTAAAACATCAAATACCGGAGATCCTCTGGCCTCAAGCCACCACAGAAGTCGGGGAAGCTTAAACGACGGAAGGAAAGATCTTCGTCCAAGCGGGTAATATTGCTCGGTAGACCGACGATCCAAAATGTTGTTGTTCGGAACTTGTATATATGCAAGCTTATCTTGAAAATGTCGTAAGCGAGATTCAGGAATCTGTCAAATATCTTGCGTTGTATGATGGCTACCCGCTACAGAAGTATTAAAGTGTCAGTAAATGTATGAAAGACTATGTAAAACATGAAATTTACCTATGAACTGTGTGAGCGACACACCTGCCAATCCATAAGCGCTTTAAAGTCTAACGACCCAACGTCTATATTAGAACTAGTGTTTATTTTCAGGACCTCGGAGTGTCCGTCCACAAATTTACGATGCAAAACAAATCATACCGTGTGACGGGTAATTAAAGTTGAATATTCATGAACCGAGGTCGTCAAATAGAATGGTTTATTATTGATAACTATAATTACTCGACGTATACCAATTTATGCACTAGGTCATGTGGTGGTTTTATGGTATTCGGAAGGTGATTTTAATAAAAAGATACAACAGATGTGTATCCTGGGATCTCTAGCGAGCTGGAGAGTTGAGGCCAAATATCTTAATATATAAATAAATCAAGTCGAATTTGATTAAACTATTCATGTGCAGACAGTGGCACGAGGTATCGAAGAATAAGAAGAGGGCTTGAGATAGATCGGAAGACGAGCTCACGGCTCAACCGGTGTTAAACTACAATGTGGATCCACCGCCGCTTTGAAATCTAATTGTCTTAATTTCTTTGTAATCTGGTTAAAGGAGGATCTACAATTGAGTGGTTGTTTTAGTAACGAGAAAGTTTGTAAGTGTTAATAACGCGATATAGTATTTGGCAGAATTCTTCTATTCTACTACTCTGACAAGAAATTACCAGGAAAAGATCAATGAGTCATTCAAATTTATTTTATCACCTCCAAAGTATGCTCTTTCAGAAACAATACACAGACGCTAACGAATAATCCAATCGTCAAAACATTTTTAAATGCTTTTTCCGGAATTGAGTTTATTTCTATTCGCGAATTCTCCTTTGTCATCTTGAAATGAAAATGAGTGCTGCGATTCGAGTTTAGGATAAAGAAAGAAGTCGGATGAAGAAGCCATTTCTGGTGAATAAGGTGGTTGCTTGATGGTCTTTGTTGAGTTTTTGGTTCGTTTGTTCACAATGATGGCCATGTGCGACTCAAAAAAAAAAAACACCGTTTGATCTTCTGATAAGAATTCCGAGTGCACAACAAGGTCAAGGAAAACAGTAAAGAGATTATTTAAAATGGCGCAGATCGACTCGTGAGAAATAGAAAGTTCGGCGACCATCTCTCAAAAACTTGAGGAGGATTTTCAGTGACTTTTTTCTTCATTTTTGCGATGTTAACTTCAGATCTTTTCATCGCATCTCTAACTCCATCATCATTTTGATAAAATCGATTCACCGTAAGTCTTCTGTAACAATTTCACTAACTGCGTGCACGAAATTCTATTGGTGATACAACATTTAAGACAAACTCTTTGTTCAATGATAACTAAAACAGCAAAATATTTAATTTTAGTAGCAGATGAAACTCAAACTCTGCGTCAAAATGGAAAATAGTTATGCCAATTTAACAACAACAATAAAAAATTTAGTTTCGAAATTTAATAAATTATCCATTCCCGATACTTTTTTGACTGTTCATGTCGTTTTTACTATCGCACCGCCCGCTACCGAAACAGAATTAATTCCTCCATACTATCTGAAACCCCTGCATTTATCCAAACTGCATTTCCAAAAAACTTTTTTGCTTACTTATTTACCATCCGAATTTGAAATGAACTCGCCTCCACGGTGTTTCTCGAGCGCTGTGAAATAATTTTCTTCAAACGATGCTTAAGGCGAGTCTTCACTAGTAGATAGCGGCATTGATGTGCTCTTGTCATTTCTAAGTCCATCACTGACGATGTCTACTTACTATCAGTGTCAGGTCGTTTGCTCAATTGAATATTACGGCTGTAAAAACCGCTATAAAAATCGGTTTAACAAATATCTGATTCTGAAAAATAATGTCCCCAAAAATTCCCTAAAAGTTAATTTCCAAATCGTTTCCTTTCCGAAAAAGAAAAAAAACCAAACTCACCAAAATTATGCGTTCAGGAACAAATTCGAAGGTTTGTAAATATTAAGTAACAATCGGTTTGTCCGTGGCATTGTTACTCGATTCCGTCTACGTCGCAAATTTAAACCCCTCCAAGGGAATACCCATTTTCTGAAGTTGTTTGCCGCTGTTATGACGGCCTTGGAGGTTTTCTTGCTGGGTTTTATGTTTTCTATAGATTTACTACTCACTTCGACAGGCCAGTATTTACGTGACCCTTGTGCAGGTCTCGATGTGATCATAAATGGTGAGTACGTTTACGATTAAAATATGAATGATTTTTTCATGATTTGGTTCATGGTGAGTTCTTTACTTTTTGTCATTTTTCCAATCGTTGGGGTTGGCATAAGTAAGTAAGAAGCAAGTATCCACGTTCTAGTTTGATTTGGCTATGACCAGTTTGCTTGAGATAAGCGGTATGGTAATAACACTTTATAGTGAGGTAAAACTTCGAAGTCAATCAAATAGCACCGTGTTCATCCGGGAGAGATCACGAATACTGGAGACGTTGGAAAATGGGAAACACACTCAACAAACGCTAGTTTAAAACATAAAACGCTATGTCATCAAAACTAGCGTTCAATATTTTTTTTTCAACAAACATAACTGATTTTTCCTGTAGTATATTTGCGATCAACTTACGGAATATAAGTAGTTAAACTGACACAGTCGACTGGCGCGGCGTTACAACTCTGTTTATAGAATAATTAGCGCTGATAGATCTCAATCATTCATGCCGCTATATCCATTGTTTGTGATCAAATCACAAAAAGGAGCGATTGAAATGGTATTCAATATTGCATTTTCAAAAATCGGGAAAATGTACATTAATTCGAACTGAGGTTTCACGTTTCAAGACAGAAGCATTTTTCCTTTTTTATTATTGCTTGTTGACCGACCAGTATACGGCCCACTTGATGGTAAATGGTTACCGTCGCTCGTGGACGACAGCAATCTCAGGGGCACAGCCAAGTCGCTGCCTACCATTGAGTGCTCTCCGTAAGCCTTGTTAGAAGGACATGTCATTGCGTTCATTTCGAATTACCTATTTATTCGAATATGAAGAACCTTGGAGCGTACTTGTATGCACAAGTATTCACACATTGTGTGACGCCTACGTCATCTCACCTGAAATTTTTGAACAGCCAGTATTATTGGCAATTATGCGTGTTGTGTTTATTTATATTCACCCAGTGTGCTTCGTGAAATTGAACGGTCAAGTTCAAGAAGTAGAAGTCAGAAGATTCGCCATTGTTAATCTTGACTAATCACTGCAAGTGGCTGAAGGTTAGTATAACGAGCCATTTCAAGCTATAGGGCATAGGCTTCCAGATGAACTAGCAAGCTTGTTTAGTTTTATATCTTAATAAAAAAATATTGTCTAATTTATAATAGAGGGATAATCCATTGTGTGCCTACAGCGCTGGGTTCATGGATATTTCGTGTAAACGTTGTCCACTGGGACTGTGGATAAATAACACACACGGAACACGTAGCGTGCTACTAATGACACATTTTAATTATTAATGAACCCTCATTTAATAAACCAGCGTTACGCACTGCAGCGTGTCAGCTGTGGAAACAATTAACTGTTTAACCTATGATAAACCGGAATAAATAGACCTACAGCACGCACTCGGTGACTGACACGCGAGATAACAGAATATGAAGAAGCAGTATGTCAACGTTGTGATTAGTATGAGATACGAGGATACATACAAAATTAAAACTACTTTCGCGGTCTAATCACGCGTTTATTATTGTCATTATATTATTATTTCCGGGGTTTTAAGTAGTTTATATACGTCCACCAAATAAGAGATTGATAATTTTTTTTATAGGTCTTGTAGGCAGACGAGCATACGGCCCAGCTGATGGTTACCGTCGCCCATGGACTTCAGCAATGCCAGGGGCAGAGCCAAGCCGCTGCCTACCCGTGCGTATAAATGCGGGACTAAGCTTTTAAAGTTTTTTAAATTATAACTTTGACTCACTTTTTTCTCTATCTATTCTTGTGACCTCGTGGGGTCATCCTACCTGGTGATGGTGATAACATTAGCCCTAGCAAGAGCAGTGCCTCGCAGAATCACCCACCAGATCGGAAACGCGATCCACTGAGAGGATCCAGCGAGAAACTCAGTGGGCTGTGTCTGAGGGTTAATTTACTCGCCGAACCTGCAAGCGACGGGTTCGACGAGAATGATGACAATATGACTCGCGAAAACCGAAGAAAACACTACAAGTGATAGATACTCCATGTGATAGAATACAATGATGTAACAGGATCAGATGTCTATCACACTGAGACAACTTGTAGTTTGACGTAGAATACGCGTCGTAATTTCATTGTTCAAATAACGGATTTTTTGCCAAACCGATTTCAAGAATGCTTCTTAAATGGATATGAAAACTGTACAATCCATTTTTTTCAACATGCAAAAGTGCAAAACTTATTTATCGACTACAAATTTTCATGCACATTGTTGTATTGAATGCGCTGATTTTTTACTAGGTCAGGCACGTGTCATGTCTAGTAATAATTGTAATCATTATTAACATGAACCATTTGCTTGTAGCGTTGTGTTTAGATATTTATGTAGCTCATGTTTTAGTTATACCTTTTATGCTTGAATAGCATTGTTGGCAGCGGGGTCTGCTTAAAAATTAGCTAAGTCTTACATTTTAGGAGTACTTTGGGAACCAATAGTTTGAAAGAGAGCCTATATCTGAGCCATTAATGGGATCAATGAAGTCCTGTAACTGCAACAGGCTGCCCTATAGGAAATGCTAATAATCATTATTTAATTAATTTCATTCAATTCATTATTTTATTAGTATTCATTTTGGTACCTCAGTAGTCAGACGTAAGAGTAGAATATGTTAAATTAAATTTTGTATGAGTGTCGGATTTTATTTACCATATTATGCATGCTAAAAATGCTGAACTTTGTCTTGAACAGTCGTCTTACCAAATATCCCTATCTCGCGTCGGAAGTTCCACTCAGATATTTCACACATTATTATGGGCGGGCAGTCGGCTAAAGTCATTCCGAGGGTTTTATAGCCGTATAAGTATTTTTTTCAGTAGCATGATGTGTTTATGGAAGTTTCTTTTTATTTAGTTATTTGTTCGCGTTCGTCTAAACATTTAGAATTCAGGCTGCTTTGTGATCCGGTCGCATTTGAAGTATTGAAAACTTTTTACCTTACTATGAAAAGATTGTCGTCGAGAATTTTTTTTAAGTTTAATTTGTGGTTGTGTTTATAAGCTATGTTATAAATACTTATGTCATCGGGCCCATTATTAGTCTTGCGTGAACGATGCTGTGATCCATGACGTGTGCTTATTGTTCGAAATGAGCAAATAATTATGATTGCGTTCCACGTGTTATTATGTGGGTGTGTCATCTGTATACACTGGTTGACTGATCTTGAAGTTGTCGTGGCCTAAAGGATAAGACGTCCGGTGCATTCGTATGTAGCGATGCACCGGTGTTCGAATCCCGCAGGCGGGTACCAATTTTTATAATGAAATACGTACTTAACAAGTGTTCACGATTGACTTCCACGGTGAAGGAATAACATCGTGTAATAAAATCGACCCGCAAAATTATAATTTGCGTAATTACTGGTGGTAGGACCTCTTATGAGCCTGCGCGGGTACTAAGAACTATATCTCATGGTGGGTGGCGGCATATACATTGTATATGTCTGTGAGCTCCAGTAACCACTTAATACCAGGTGGGCTGTGAGATCGTCCTTTCACCTAAGACATAAAAAAAAATTATAAAGCAATACATAACGCAATTATGAACAAAAGTAAACCTAAAATAAAATAAAATGTTTCATGAGAAAATATATACAAAATAAAAAAAAAATATTCGTGAAATTAAATTCGCTGATTCATTACAAAATTAATAAAATAACCGCAGGCGCTCTCAATATATATGGTTGCAAAAAAAAATCTGAATATAAATTGATATTGTACAAATCCATTTGGGAGATAAAATATTTTCCCACTAACGTGATGCTACTGTTCATCTTGATTGATGGAAAATGTTTGTGTTAACATGTTTCAGTTGGTAGCATCGAAGTGGTAGATGTGAACTACTTTTGAAATGAGCAAGTTTGCATTATTTCCAAATCGATTTAGTTAGGATCCCTCCTCCGAAGCAAGCAGTCTCATGACAAGGTTTTCATCAAATCTTAAACTACATGAAAAACCCTTTAACAGTTTATATTGGAAAACGCGTGTTTAATGTATGTATTAATCTATGAATTAAATCTATATATAAAAAAAAGGTGTGTGGTGTCGTGGGACACCGGATAGGAACGAAGTTCCTTATTATAAAAATATTAATTTTAAGTTCTATTCAAGGTATCAAGAAAATAAAACTGGAGATTTCGCAACAAACGGTCATTCGGTAACGTGCGAACTTATTGTGGTACACTTCATTCACGGCTGTTTGCATAAGAGTTAGTGTATTGCGCAAACGAACGCTCTGAGATCGTGGTCCATGAATGATAAAAAATATGTTATTTTTTGTACATCATTACAACGTTAAGTCGTACACTGTGTGCATTACTAATAAAAATCTTACGTTACGGACGTTTTTTCCCGGTTACCCCCTCCGCATCGTCTCATAAGGAACTTCGTTCCAAAAATAAATAAATCTTAAATCTTTAATGGTAAATTAATGTAATAATTTTTCCCGGTTTTGTTGGTTATGATATTAGGTCAAATTAATAAAATTATTATATTATTTTCATCTGTTGTTGATACGTGTGCATATTTTAAAGTTGATCGGGAGTCTTGAAGTTTTTGCAAATTAAATTGCAAAATTCCGTTTACATAGATAAATAGATACAGACACATCAAGTTAATAAACGAGTGCTAATGAAATTAACTCTCAAAAGCTCTCGCAAAAGTGGTAAACGGAAAGTTAATATTATTTTAAGTATATTTGTTCAGCGCAGTGCCGAAGTTACTGAAAAATAAAAAGTTGCAGGTAAAATTAAGTTCAGTTTTAGGTATCCAGATAATTGACATCAGAAGCTAGTCCGGATAACATAGTGGAAGTAGGGCTTTTTAGTAGCGTCTTCTGTTTAGCATTGTTTATGGTTTTAAGTAAAATGTGTTATAGATTTTAGCATGTAACGACATCTCGTCCCCTAAAAAAGATAGAGGAAATACTGATAATCTCTGATGAGAGAAAAGGGCCGAAAAATTATGCTTTGGAGAATTATTTTATACAGTCTGCAGTTTGTAATCAGCTGTCGCTCGGAGTCATTGCTCTCGTGATGTGGATGGGTGGTGTCCTTCGGCCGTTGCTTATTTAGTTCAGCAAAAAATATTGTTTTCCGCTTTCCCTAAAGAAGACCTTACTACTCTTTGCCAATACGCTTTAAAACCAGTGACATCCGATTTTAATTTATCTCTGATAATACATCCCATTAGATGTGTATTATACAAATAATAAAGTACATATTTTAGAATAAATTGAACTTCGTTAAGGGAGCAACGATTAAGAACGTTTTACGAGCCAACTCAGAGCTTAATGACTTAGAATCTCTAGGCCCCGGGGTGTTAGCGTAAATGCTACGTGTTCAACTAAAACTTATGAGGTGAACTAATGAAACGAACGAATTATTGATGAAAGTAACAGAAAAAAGTAGTTAGTGAGAGTAGCAGATTAAAAATACACCACCAGTATTTGATTGAAACTGAAACATCAGCTAACAAATCGATGTATCAATTAACATCAGCCCGATAAAGTCGTGGATAAATTGAGCTCCGGCGTCCACTAATGAACCCATTGTAGTCGCACGTTCAGGTTTTTGGCGCGCAATTAACGTGGAACCGACTCGTGTGGTCAGCTACTATAGCTCCCACCGCTGGGCCGGCCGCGACGGCGACGGCTCAACGTCTGACGTACTGCCGTCGATATAGAGACGAGTGTGTAATTGAGTTTTTTTTTTCTTGCTTAGTTGGTTGGACGAGCTCACAGCCCATCTGGTGTTACGTGGTTACTGGAGCCCATAGACATTTACAACGTAAATGCGCCACCCACCTTGAGATATAAGTTCTAAGATCTCAGTATAGCTACATCGGCTGCCCCACCCTTCAGACCGAAACGCATTACTGCTTCACGGCAGAAATAGGCAGGGCGGTGGTACCTACCCGCGTAGATTCACAAGACGTCCTACCACCAGTGATTTGTCTATAAGTAAAAGTGTTGTGGGTATTATCTATGACGTTACAAGAAGGGGTAGCGTGAATGAGGAAATTTAATTTAAGAATTTGTCAGTACAGTTCAATACGTGCGCAGTTTTTGTTTTCTGAACTTTAACAGCGAGCTCACTCCGTTTGCTCATCACAAACGGTGGACCCCAGAATGTGATTAATGTTGTTTGAAAATAATATTGACGTCTTAACGCGACCGTTTTTCAGCAGAAATGTGGAGGGCCCTACTTGTTTGTGAGCTGAGAGTGAGCTTCAACTAACGCCATCCCCCACGGATACCTGTTTACTCTACACTATATTTCAGATTTAATTTCATTATACATTGTTCTTCCTACTAGCTGACCTGTCGCACTTCGTAGCGCCTAATAGTCAATGAATGTCGTGTTACAGATTAGCTGAACTAAATATCACATTGCCATCAAGGCAACACAATCCAGGCGCATCGTAGCTTGATATTTTCCTTAGTTTACACAAAATAAATTTCCAAACGGACACATATATATTTGACAACCAATATATATCTGCCAATATTTTTTCATTACAGAAAATTTTCTAATCTCTAAAAATCTAAAGTACGCCATTATCCTAACATTGTTGATAAATGTCGTCGATTCGAAACCATTAATTTAAGAACGTTCTTTAATTTGGGGGGAGAGTTTATCGTATCGACGGGATGAACATTAAATGTTTGACAGCTACGAAACCCATGAACATTTTGTATGGGAAAATGATTTATCTTTTATTTTATTTTTTTGTAAATTTTTACAATTCGGGACACAGGCAAATAAAAAAAATCAAAAATCATGTAAATTGGTCAAGCCGTTTTCGAGTTATAAGTGCATCGCTCTGACGTTAAGTGGCTACCGACGTCTACACCACATCGTGCACCTCATCACCTATATAAATACAGACTTTAGGTTGAAGACTCTATTACATTAAAATAATAGTTGCCTACCAGTTGATCATAGCAGTTACAGAGCAGACCGTGTTGCCAACAGTGCGAGCATCAGTACAAGTGTTCTCTTCGAGCATTGTTCACGCCACGTTGGAACATTTCCTCCTTTATTGCAAACACATTGGCCAAATTTCTGTCTAAACTTTGGTTCTTCGAGCGATCACGAGACTCGTTATTCCAGTACCCACATAAATGAACTAAAATAACAGTGAAACCGCATTATGCAGTTCTGCAGCGTTCCTATTTTAAAGCTCACCGATATAAAAAGCTTTTTAACTCAGTTGCGGGAACACCGACATACGGCGTCGTGTCATTTGTTTGGAAACTTTTTAGATTTTCCAGTGTATTGCTTATTTTTTATTACATTAAAAAGTTTATGTTCTGCTGGATTGTTTTTTGTGGTTTAAATCTATAGTGCTTTCAAACTATTTTGCAATTATTTCAGTAGCAATATGCAAATGATTTTGTTGATATGCATCCTCTGTCTCAGTCATTAACAGTGCGAGTATATTGCTAACAGACTGTCAGCCGTGAATACTCTTGAGTGCTCATCTCTCATAATTTGAAAAAGAGAAGGAAACGGCGCTCTTTGAATTAATATAACTCTAGACTGAAAATAATACAATATAAATACTAAAAGCTTCTTACAAAGTTCCTTGTAAATAACGAACGTACAAAGCGTATAGCTCACAATGTAAAGCTTGTTATCTTCGTACAAAACGGTGTAACGTTACAACTAGTGGTAATCTTCATTTCATCCACCATGCACCTTCTTGAGGCTAGCTTCATGAAATATTACTCTTGTTTACACATGCTACTTTGATCTTGATTGCTTTGAGCATAGAGTTTATAGTTGCATGATAGGTTTAAGAATATGGCGTGGCTGGTATGTTGGCGATTAACTATTTAACCATTTTCGGCACGGATATATTTTTACGCGTCACAGCTAATGTATCGGAGGGTTGATAATTGAATTGCGTATGTATTATAGTGAATATGTTCATCTGTTCTCTTTACAACTAATCACTTTCGATCGACAAGTTGTAGCAATAACTCTATAGAACAGAAGATTTTGACAAATGCCCGAATCGTGCTAATGAAATTTTCTAAATAAGTTTGCAACACAGATTTTGCAAATATGTAAACAAGTTTCGAACAATAGCATATGAACCTATCAAGTCTATTGGTCGGTCTATTGAGCAATCTCATCCGCTTGGTAGAAGGTTTTCCCCTTGTCGATTCCTCCAAATCGGAGAAATATATTATAGAATTTAGAATAATAAGGTTAAGGTTTTTTTCGTTTAATTCTAAGCAATTTTTGACTAAAGCTATCGCATCTTTAAATAAACTATACAATATTCTAATGCAATACATGAGGGTCTAATAAAAAATCTTTCACTATAGTGGAATTTAACCAGATTTTTCAAAACACACTAATATGAATTTGTTTAAGCTTATAATACTTTCTTTTTTTTTTTCTTGCTTAGATGGGCGAATGAACTCACAGCCCACCTGGTGTAAAGTGGTTACTGGAGTCCATAGACATCTACAACGTAAATGCGTCACCCACCTTGAGATATAAGTTCTAAGATCTCAGTATAGTTACAACGGCTGCCCTACCCTTCAGATCGCATTACTGCTTTTCGGCAGAAATAGGCGGGGTGGTGGTACCTACCCGCGCGGACTCACAAGAGGTCCTACCACCAGTAATTACGCAAATTATAATTTTGCGGGTTTGATTTCTATTACAGGATGTTATTCCTTCACCGTGGAAGTCAATCGTAAACATTTGTTAAGTACGTATTTCATTAGAAAAATTGGTACCCGCCTGCGGGACTCGAACACCGGTGCATTGCTCAACACGTATACACCGGACGTCTTATCCTTTAGGCCACGACGACTTCAAAATTCAAAATTTTGGTGCACAGTTTTTTTTAATTTTTTTTATTGTATGTAAAAAAATTCACTATAAATATGTAAATTACTTCAGAGGTATGATCCATGAAGTATGTTCTAAGCATGGCTTCGATTTTTGTATTATAAAAAAAAATACATAAAAAATCAATTTGCCAGAAAGCCGCTATAATTGAATTCTATACCACATTTGATATAAAATATCATAGTTGTCCGCGACCATGAAAACTGTTAAGTATCCGAAACGTCAACAATAATAAAAATAAACTAATAAACTCGAGATGAAACAGTTAATTAGTTTTAATAACACAACTACTTGTCTTGTGGTAGTATTGCATCTAACGGCACGCCTGGCTTGTTAATCGGATCGGAAATTCAAGACGTCAGTTTATTACGAATACCAAAAGTGTTCAAAAAAAGACGCCTGGCTTGGTTGGTATTAATTTCTGGTTCGTAGGGTTGTGCTAGTCAGATGGATCAGGAATTACTGTCCATAAAAGCAATTATACCAATGTTCGTTACCGAAAAAAGTGGTAAGGAATTATCAATAACTGATTGTTTATTTTCGCTTCATATTATTTAATTGCTTCATTAGTTGTTTAACACAAGTAAGATCATTGTAATTGTATTTATTTACATAAGCCTGAAAGTCGAGAAGGATGTTGTCACTAAAGCCACTGAAACCACGCTGATACTGAGACCCCACCCAACCTAGTCTCGACTTGGATATAAATTTATTAAGCGATGATCCCCACGCGGCTTACGGCTTGTTACTAAACTGAGGTTTACATGTGTAACGAGGTGCACAGCGCATATGCAATATATGACATAGCTAGAAGACTTCTGTGAAATTATTCTATGACTTTGGGTCAAAAAATTTTATTTGAAGAACTGTGGCTGAATGTCCGATTTGGCCTGTATTGTGCGTATGCTTCGATTCGCAATAGATGTGTCTATCTATTTCTAGTGGGAAATAATCTGGCGTTTCAATTCAAACGTATAACAATGATATCAATGCATTTCTGCGTGTTGTCTGCTTGCTTCGGCAGCCGAGTAGGAGTGAATCGTGATCTTTCGGAGCCCGCACTAAAATAAAAATAAAATCGGTTGTCTGTAAAGTCGGTTTACTGACGATAATTGAACGTGACAACGTCATAAGAAAATACTGATGGAATGGTTTCATTTTACAATTATCGCAATTATCGTTGCTATAAACAATTGACACCACATTCTCTTTTCACTGAACTTCAAACTTGACGAAAACATGTACGCCTCAGAGCGAGGTAACGCCGCACGAGTCAAGTTTTTTCGTGCGTGCAGCCGGCTCCATCGAATTATAAGACGTTGTCACGTCAAAAATCCTTTGTTATAAAAATGTCTTCTCTACAGGATAGAGCGATCCCGAGTTACGATTTACACAGTCTTCGGTGACAGTTAAAGAATACGTTCGCTCCGATAAGTCTGTCGGTCTGACTTCAGACAGACTATTTGTTCCATAATTTTGTATCGCTGTAGACGAACAGGTTATTAGTAAAATGGGCTTTGAATCTTTCATCGAAGCGAAACTGGGTCAGTTGACTCTGATTGGAGGGAGGTGCTCGGTGTAGATGTAAACCTATTTCTATATTGTATTTTATAATTACCAACATTTTTGGGGAAGCTTTTCAAGATTTGATAATACACAATTCAGTGTTTTGTTCAGTCTATGGACTACAGATGACTGAAGTCCATAGACTTCATAGCGTGAATGTTACTAATTTGAGATATGAGGTCTTCAATGCATATTACAGCTTTTGACCCGCCCTTTCAGTCGGAATACAGGACTGCTTCTCGCAATGAATATACCTATTAGCACGCAATGAATAGTATCAATAAAAAAACGATGTAAATTGGCTTGTAAGTTGTGTTAAGGAGTCCGGCATCAGATCAATTTGAAATGTAAAGAATGCTCATCGGAGCTTGGACAATACTCAGCAGAACGCAATGTTCTTTCATTTAAATGCGACTGCCATAGGGAAGATAAGATTATATCGTATTTTTTACTTATAAGACCGTAGACGTTTAATATTCTTACTGCTCGTAAGCAAAAACGCTTATACAACCTTCGGTTTTATTATGACATTAAGCGGGCCTATTAATGTTGTTTTAGTGCACTCCCGGAACACGCCATTTCCACTTGTTTTTCGTATTGTTACTATGTTAATTACGGGACGCGCATAAATATGTCGCTCTGGAGGACGTACTCAGAGGGAGACATGACCCTACTCCTTCATGTGGCCGCAGGACGAGGCTGACAGAGCAGAGTGCCCACTGATGCTTAAAGTTCGGTTGGAAGCTTTGAAAATCTTGTTCGTGAACGTCTTACAGTTACTTTGATGTAACACGATCTTTACATTAATTACTTTTTTTTATTGCCCTTGTAGGCAGACGAACATACGGCCCACCTGCATACCTGATGGTAAGTGGTTACCGTCGCAAATGGACTTCAGCAATGCCAGGAGCAGAGCCAAGCCGTTGCCTACCGTTAAGTACTCTCCACAAGCCTCGTTTGAAGAAGGATACTATCATCAAAAGGACATATAACAAAATCTCTCAAGCATTACATAAGGGTTGTCTATATTTTGCAGCTACAAGCTTCTAAGCGAGTGTGCGATGTTGACCGAAAGTGGATTCTAACACTAACGCTATTGCAGTGCATTTTTGTATTGCCAGAGATTTCATATGTTCTTGTAATTCACGTGTTTTTGAAAAACGGGTCTACGATTAATAAAAATGCTATCGGCTTAGGGCAATAGGCAGAGTGGTCCGTGCATTTTCAGAACTTTGCGAATTTTCGGTTCTATAATTTTTAATTTCTAGGCAAGGCGTGATAAGTAAGTCATAAGATTAATTTTATTTAAAGTCCTGTACTAAAGTCCGCCCCTGGCTGTCACGTAAACATGTGACCCCACAGTTTTGTTGGGCCACTTAGTCATAAGCTCGGGCGGCGTACCCCAACGGGGTCATTAACCCAGGCCTAAATGAAATTTAATGATTACCGTTCGAGTTGGATACAACTTTGTACTGATTTAGTATTTGATTAATGGTCGGTTTAAATCATACATGGTTGAAACAAATAGATTCGGTTTGTCTTTTTTTTTGTAGACAGGTGAGTTCACGGTATACTTGCTGATAAGTGATTATCTGAGCCTCCACGTCTAAATTCGAATGTCACGCATAGAGCATAAGCTACAAGTCGCGATTATATGAATAGGATGGACCGCGAAAAAGCTCAGCGCTTCTTCATTTACAAAATACTTTACAATTTTTACGAGGTTCTTTGGTCAGTGCTTTGTATAAACGAATCTCTACACAGGACTGACCAAAAATCTGTCGTGTATCTGTTGCCTGTTGGTGACCATGTGAATGATTATATTCTGTGGTGTCGGTACTCATGTCCCGCCGGATCTGTCACAGCTCATCTGGAACCCCATTTACGGATTTTCCTGTTGTCATTCTCACAGTAACAATTACAGCGGTCACTCCTTGCATCGAGCGAACTGATTACTTCGTTTGCCCATTTAATGCCCGTAAGCTTGTTAGCTTACAAGCTGCCGATGATGTTAGTCCATAAAATAATAAACACATAATTTTTATTTGTTAATGCTTCCGCGTGTGTCCCCGAAATTCCTAATAGCGGACAATTAAGTTCTATTTGTGTCCATTCAAGGCTTTTCGTTCATAAACTTCACAACTGACTGAAAGTATATTGTTTATTTTACAAAAGTTAGACTTATATTTTACTGTTGATTGAGGTCTAGACGAGGTCACGATCAGGAAGCTCTACGTTTAATGAATAGTACATTGTGCACCAAGGGAGAAAAGTGGACATTTCCTCACGCGGGATGAGATGTCCTACTTTTTCCCGCGGTGCACATACTATTTTTCTCCTACCAGGCCGAAAGTTCATGGAGTTCCGAGCCGGGGTCCAGGGGCGAAGCCCTGGCCGGGGGTAAAGGGGGGAGGAGTCCCCCCCATACTCTTAAAAAAACAATTTAACTGTTTTTTAATTTTTAAATAAACTACAACTAATTGAATAAGAATTGTCTGTTGAACTCATCTTTTTTTAATACTTCATTATTAAATTTTATTGCCTTTTGTTTATTTCACTTTTACACTAAGCAAAATATTGCAAATTACCCGAGCAGAACAATGGCGGAGAATTTTATAATAGATGCGTGAGAGCAGACGTAGACACTAACGCGCATGCGCACTTGTCAGTACCCAGGGAGGAAAAGTTACACTTTCTTCCCTGTACAGCGGGAGGAAAACCGAACTTTCGGCGTAGGTAGGAGAAAAACGAAGTTGTAGGTTATGTTAATAACAATAGGATACATTGTCGACGCACCTCATCTTACGTATATACATTTCTCAATAACTGAAAACAAACTTGTACTTTTTTCTTTTTTATATGTCGAACAACTTGTAATTGATTTCCGTCGCAAAATTTCTCAGAAGTCGTGCGTTCCAGTTTTTAGCGTGGATTATCCGCTGTTATAAGGTAATTGAGACTTGGACCAAACGACTCCAGATAGGTCATAGGCATTCTAATTGTGAAATCTAATAACCTAGCTAATCAGGCTGGTCATAATGGTCGTAATGGTCGTGAGTCTGCTTTACAATATAAGAAGCCAGAAAGAGATCCTAGCAACTATTAACTAGTTCTAAAACTTAAATTCTAATAGAGACCGTTTGAAGTCAATGTCCTTTCTAAATGAAGGAACATATTAATTAAAGTACATCTTAATATTGGATCAATTACAGTTGATTGTAGAGATGTTAGGACAGGATGCCGGCGAGACTAAGGGATTCATTAGACGAATTAACTTAATTTGTATCTTCTTGATTGGTTCATTAATGATGTGTCAGATATATAAATATTTCATAGGGGAGTTTTACGTGCAATTGCGATCTATTTCTGAATTAGAGCATAGTTCTCTTTGCCATGTGATTGCTCAGTGCGGATAGATCTAGGCCGGCTCATTCAAACTGTTCAGTTGTGTTTGCACGCTTGTACTTTCTTGTGCGTTATTATTATCAAAGATAGCTTGTGAGTCTTCCTGGCAAAACATTTAGGTATTTTTTTAAACCTATGTAGGTATTTTTTTAAATCAGTACTGTTTGGAGTCAAACACTGCGAGAGCTTTTGAGGTCATCAGCTCTTAATCAATGCGTCCTTTGCGATCTGTTTTTGCTACTTCCTAACCCTCTGCTCGTAGGATCTATTTATTCTCTTACAAAAAATATAATTTGTAACCCCTTAGACATAGGTCTTAAATGAATTCACCATAGATAGCAACCATTATGCTAAAGTGAGACAAATTGTGCAACCGATATGAACATATTGATACAAATGGGTGCTAATGAAATTGAACACTTGGGTAAAAGTTTATACGTCTCAACTATGTCTATTAATCTTTCAGACAGATTGATTTTTTTTTTGCAAAAAATTTTTTTTCTGGATGATTGGACTAGCTGACGGTCCACCTAGTGTTAAGTGGTTACGGAGCCCATAGACATCTACAATGTAAATACCACCTAAAGTTCTAAGGTCTGTTTTTACAGTACAGCGGCTGTCCCACACTTCAAACCGAAATGCATACTGCATCACGGAAACATGCGGAATCACAAGACGTCTTATCACCAGTAATTACGTAAATCATAAATTTGCGAGTTTCATTTTTATCACACGATATTATTCGTTCACCATAGAAGTCAATTGTGGACCTTTGATAAGTACGTATTTCATTAGAAAAATTGGTACCCGCCTGCGGGATTCGAACACCGGAACAGTCGCATCGCTCGATGTGGCGGGCATCTTACCCTTTAGGTCACGATGACTTATAAAAATATAATCTGTCTCTAATTTTGTACTTTCGATATTTTGACTGAGAGTCACTCATGGCCCTTTGGGTATTAATTTAATACATTTGCCAGTGTAAGTTAATTACGATAACTAAATTAACTCGAAACCTATCGTAAACATACAATGAAGAGATAAAGACGAACTGTGTTCGCGTAATTAAACATCTCTCACAATATACTTGATTAGGCACGTATTTAATAGTGGCTAAAAGGTTTCCTCCAAATCCAATCGACAACTTCTCTAATGTAAGAAACAGAACCGGCGATAACGTCGCCTCACTGACAAAAGGAAACTAATTAAGGCACCCCTCGTTTCTTTTGTTGCAGATAAATCGCATCAATGTGACTGAGAACAAAGATGGACCTCAAATATCTGATCCTGATGATTGCACTCGCGACTATAGAAATAAATGTAACAGAAAGTCGACAAGATAAAAGGAGATGGAAAAATGATAAAGGACCGTATTCTCTTTACGTTAACGTCTGCGATATTCAAGATAGGGCATCTAAAGTGCACTGCTATTGCGAGAGCACTGACATCAAAACCGCGACGAAGGCAGATTGTTGGGTCTTCAACGGCGGCATCGCTGAAGACGACCCCTTTTGGTCAAACTTTTACTCACAGCCGCGAATTGAGAGACTGACTTTTAACGTGAGAGCGGACGGTGGATTGACTTACATACCGGCCAAAGTCATAGTTAGATTAGAGAGGCTACAGTACCTGAACGTGCAGTATGCCAATATCTACAGTATCCCGTCGTTTGCTTTCACAAACTCGACGACCCTTCGAGAAGTTATTCTGCCCAAAAACAAAATAGCGAAGCTCGAAAAGATGTCATTCGCTCATCTCATAATGTTGTTAAATGTCAGCTTAATAGAAAATCAGATATCAGAGTTGAAGCGAGACGTGTTTTATGTATTACCAAATCTCCAAAGGCTGGAATTCTCTAAGAATATCCTGAGCGTTCTGCATGACGGATGCTTCAAGCATCTCAACAACCTGATCAAGCTGGATTTAGACCACAACCTGCTGACGGTCATCATCAGAGAGAACTTTCAGGGCTTGTCTAACCTCATCACACTGAACATGAGGAACAACAAATTAACTATGGTAGGGGACCTCGCCTTCGCCGAACTTTGGAGTCTTCAAGAACTTTACCTGGACGCAAATGAAATAGAATTTATATCCGAGAGGGGTTTCGGGGGATTGACTCAGCTTCGAAAACTTTATTTAGCCGATAATAAGTTGGCGACGTTAGACGAAGGAATTTTTGGCGATGTTCAGAAGTTGAACGTTTTGGATCTGAGGAACAATAAGTTGGAGACTCTGAAACAGGAGGCCGTTCAAAATGTTTTAGAAAACATGAAGTCGAATTATGCGGTAATCTCTCTCGACGGTGAGCCGGATTCTGATAACTTTGTTTTATAATTATTTATCTTCGTTTGCTCAGTTCCGAAATTCTTCTGTCTTGTTATTAATTGACGCACGCGGATATCTAACAAGTTTTATTGCGTTCATGTCATTATTTCTATGAAACTTTGCTACATTGCTCGTTTGTATTTCCCTTCGTTACGATTTTAATCGATTTATGATGAAACTCAGTTGTTCTCTGATTTGTATTCAGTTCTTGTACGAGATTTGTTTTGAATAATTACATTACGAAGGGTTCAGACGTTTCATTTTATACTGTTAATTATATATCTATGTATTGTATGTATGTAACAGTGAAACTATATAGATTATAAACATTTGCGTCATTATAAACATCATAACGTCATAGTTAAGAATTATTACCTACATCAACTGACAACAATCGTTACCGTACAAACAAATCATTCCAATAACGTGTTGAAAGTTTAAATTATACGAATATATAAAACATGTTTTTAAATATTGCGTCCGAGAGCCTTAATAGCAATTAATTAAAATTTTGTATGACATTATTGCACTGACAATATTCAAGTTTGAAAATAAATCTCATCTGCGTTTTTGCCAATGTTAACTAGTAAGAACATAGTAAACAAACGCTGAGAGCCGATTACAGGAGGTAAGCGCTGTGAAGTAACTTTGCAATCTCCGTAAAACTTCCCGCAAACTGTAACATAATTATGTTACTTAAAATAAGTTTCGCGAAAGGACTTCAATTAACAAGAATCCGACATCTGTCAGTGGAGTTAATTAGGGCACGCACGCGTCCCCAGCCGCTCCGTTTGGTTAATTAACTGACGTTAAATTTCAGTGTATTTGTCGTACGATTACTACGAGTATACGAGTAGGCACACAGTAAAACTATTGCGTGACGCTCCGACTCAGCCCTTAACTGTGATTCGATTCATTCCTTCGAAGTCAATTTCAATTCTATTTTGAGATTTGTGTTTTGGGTTTTGGCTTATACCTTTTTATGATGGTATTTAGATGTACGAGTGAGTTTTGTTGTTGTGGACATTTTGACTTGACAGCGTCTTATAATTCGATGGAGCCGGCTGCACGCACGAAAAAACATGACTCATTCGGCGTTACGTCGCTCTGAGGCGTATCCATTTAAGGCTTGAAGTGCAAGCGAGAGCGCGCAACGAGCGACAAAGAGGCATAATCGGCCTCCGCGTTCAGCAGCGTTCGACATCTGTCTCTCTCCTACTTGAGTGAGCGATGCATCAGCGTGAACAGCTGCTATACAATAATACATTTACATGTTTTCGTCAAGTATGAAGTTCAGTGAAAAGTGAATGTGGTGTCAATTGTTTATAGCAACGATAATTGCGATAATTGAAATATGAAGCCATTCCATCGGTATTTTCTTATGACGTTGTCACATTCAACTATCGTCAGTAAACCGACTTTACAGACAACCGATTTTTTTTTAAACTTCCGATAACTTACGTACGTTGACAGACATAGTTGTACTTTCAAGTAGTCGTCACTGTTTATTTCCTAAGGTCATACGGTCCACCTGGTATTAAAAGTTATTGCAGCTCATGGATAACACCAAGCGAATTGCACCTCCCACTTAGAGACACGAGATCCACATGTCCATTGTTTCTCCATACGACTATTTCTACTTTCAATTCCTAACGCATCACTGCCTACTTACTTAGCTTTATTGCTCGGATCTAACTTTTTTACTTTTTGTTACTCCGCTTTTTTATGTGTTTGTTATGTGTGTAAAAAAACATAATTTTATGATTAATTTGTTTATATCTATACATCTTAGATATACATGGGCGTGTGTGTATGTATATGTGTGTAGGTATGTATATATATTATTATTTCAACCGATAGGTACACCGCGCGTCGTCCTACATGCAATCTAACCCATACTTCAGCCCGCTGAGTTTCTCGCCAGATCTTCTCAGCAGTTCGTGATTCAGATCCGGTAGTAGATTCATTGGCAAACCAGTTACCCTTGAGTTGTTAGGTCTCCTCCTGAGATGCTCGGGTAGCTGTTAGCAAATTCCTTCCCTCCTGGTTGAGTCTTTTTTCGCCCAACTGTCTGGATGAAACAGGAAAGGCCTCCGGGCCACCAGTAATCCTTCCTCCCCCTTGCATAAATTATTTCTTATTCTTGTCCACCTAACGGTTGTCTGGAAGAGATCGCTCTTAGCGATAGGATGGTACATTGAACTTTTTTATTTAATGTTTTGCTTTTTTATTTATGTTGTGTACAATAAGACATGCTCTCTCTCACTCTCTTTCTCTTTCTTCGTTTAATAGTTTTGACTTGGAAAAATTAGAACTTAAGATCTGGATTTGAGCTCCAGCACTGTCATATTAGCAATTAGGCTACGGATGCCTCTCATAATTTTATTGGCTTAAAGGTAAAGTTACCAGGCCATAAAACCTTTAAATAGAAAAATAGTTTACTATTGACTATCATTAATCTGTACAGATTATTAAAATGCAACCAGTTATTCAGTCCGACAGCTTAATGGCACATTATATTGTGTGGACGCCATGCATTCTGGTGTTCCGCTTCACTAGCGATATGATTAAATGCACGTCACATCTGTTAATTCTGTTCCGTGGTCCGCTAAATTACCGTTCTGCAATGCATTGGACTGTGCAACGTATGAATATGTGTCTGTATGTATGTGCTGCATACAAGGCACGCCGTTTTCAGAGTCAGAAATTGCTAATGAGACTCAGAAATTTTATATTTGTATCGTGGATGCTGCTGGAAATTTGTTTATATTTATTTAATAGAAATAAACCGAACGCTGTTACTAATAACCAATCTTATAGTGCTCCATGTTTCCAAAGGTTTCATCTGTGCATTATTTTGAATGTGAATGTTTGTAGGTTTAAATAGTCGTTACCCTACTACTGATCTGATTTTAATGAAAAGTCGTAAAAAATGTTGTCAATAGCCTGAAAAAATGAGTTCTTGTGTCGAGCGCCTTGTGTCATAAGTACGACATTTATTTTGTAACTAATTAGGGGGAGTAGGGTTAACCATTTTTTGTTAATGAAAAAAGTAGCATCAAAATGATACTTGACAGATTATCGCAAAATATTTTTGATTCAGAATCTCAAGAATCAAGTGCGCACTTAATTCTGTTTTTATTATTTATTGATAGCAGTTTTATGTTCGTTAGACTGACATTCGAAGAGTTTGTAAGTCAATAACTTCAGAAATACGAAGTTTATTGTTTTTAGTAAGTTTAGCAAAAGAGATTCTAAAACAAATTGGTGTACTATTTATGCTGTCTCGTTATTATTAAATTATTTCTCATTTGGTGGGTAGATTTGCCATTACTACTTATTTATGGAAGCAATATAATTTAAACCAAATGAAATTCTGATATTTTAAAAGCAATTTAAATATATTTTTGTTCACAGGTAACAAATTGACGTGCGACTGTCGTCTATCATGGCTTCTGAAACTGCAAAATGAAACAAGAAGCAAACGTCTCAGAGCCTCAATAAACCGTCTCAACTGTGTCGATGCAAAAAATAAGATTACCGCTGAACTTAAAATTGAAAACGATGACAAATTTAAGATAAAGAAGCAAGGTTCAGATTATGATGATGACAGTGATGAGATTAGCGATAAGTATTATGATGATGCGATGCAAGACCAAGAAAATGATTCTGGAGATAGTAAAGTTGAATACAGGAGGAGACTGACTGATATTCCAAAGGAATTTTTGGCTTGTCCCAATCGCTTGGTTCACGGCAGCACGTTTTCACCGCCTACCCAAGACGAGGTTAAATATTACAAATCTTCATCTAGCACGCGGGTTTTGGGCTCATTTTCTATTTTATATTTTCTGTTTGGATTCTCGAAATTATTTTAGCGTAATTAACGTTAGGTATTATTAGAAGTTACTTTATTACTTATTAGTGGTGGTAGGGCGTCTTCTAGGCCCTCATGAGCAGGTGCCATTGCTCTACCTATTTCTGCTGTAAAGCAGTAATGCGTTTCTGTTCGAAGGGCGGGGAAGCAGTCGTACTATATAACTGAGACTAAGAGCTCATGTCTCAAGTTGGGTGGTGGCACGTTGTTGATGTCTATGACATCCGGTAAGCACTTAACATCAGGTGGGCCGTGAGTTCGTCCACACATTTAAGATATTTAAAAAATACTTCAGATTTTGTCTTTCTTTCTTATTGTGTCAGTGACCACATTAACAACGGACCTACCTGGTGGTGACTAATGAGAACTGTACAACCGCTCCGGGGTAGATTTATAAATCTCGTTTGAAGGAAGTTCCATGCCACTTAGGTAATATCCTAGAGAAGAGAGCTTCAATTTGCCTGATAAAAATTATCTCTAATAATATCTCGCATAAGTATATTTCAATTTAAGCTATACTCAAAATTGATGATGAGTAAGTAAGTAATGATGAGGAAGATGAGTATTATTTCGGGTGACGCTGTATATTTCTGAACGAAATTCATTATAAGCTATATGTTTAAATTGATACCTTACTGTCCACAGCTTAGAACGCGTAGTTTTGTCACTTTTAACAAATTATCAGCATATTTTAAGAAACTATCTATGTAATATAAGAACGATGCATATAAGAACACTGATTATTTTCACTCATTACACTCACATTGTTAATGATATATAGTCCGCCATCTAAAAGCTATTCATAAAATACCCAACAAATAAGTTAAGTATTATTTTAGATGTCAGTTCAATACAATTGGTAAATTAATTTGCGTAATTACTGGTTGTATGGTACCACCATTCTGCCTATTTCAGCCGTGAAGCAGGCTATTCTATTCTTCCGCTATGTACAAGTGAGATTTCGAACTCTTGTCTCAAGGTGGATGGTGGTCTTTCCGTTGCATCAGGTGGGCTCGTTCCATAACGCAAACACAAAAAAAAAACATAGTCGTAAGTAAAATTGACCTGAAGAAGCATCTGGGTTGATTTTTCATCAGATAAAAGTTGTCGAACAAGAAAATTATAAGTAACCTGAAAAATTCTGTTAAAACAACTGTCGTTTATTCATGTTTAGTTTTGTGAATATAAATGAATAACTTATTTTACTTTTATAACTTAATCAATTAAGAATTCAACAGACCAAAGTAAATTATTAATTTTTGAAATTGTAGAATAATATGCAAAAATTTTCACAAATAGGAATTAGACAGAAGTTAGTTTATCTAAATGTATTAATGAATAGAAGTTTTATTCCAAAAATGTTGACGACAAATTTGGGCAATGTGACACGCTGCTCACGAAGCAAGACACACGGTCGTGTACCAGTCGGTACTGATCAATTATATTCCACACCTACATATCATTGAATCGGAATTTTATGGCTCTTCAAAACTAATTGAAATTTTTACACTTGATAATATATGTAAAGAAAAACCTTTATTATTTAAACACTAGTTTTTAAAAATAATTTTTCTTTAGTGTCATAGAGTAAAAAAAGTTCAATTTGCTTAAAATGTTAATTTTAAAAGAGATCAAGGGCTTTAAATGTTGTTTTCTCGATAACAGAAAACGAAATTAAGTCTTTTATTGTTCATTTATTCTGAAGTACTCCATATCATTATATGTATAAATTTCTTCAAAGTTTTAGAGTTGATAATTTAGCCGAAGCTTGGAGATAAGATTAAACATTTTTTTGAATAAGATTAATTAGGTTTTATGTTTCATTAATTAAAACTCCTGTTGTAATTAAAAGTTTTAACAAAAACAAAACGAGTTTCAAGAACTCACAATTTCGTAGTGTAGTCATAGGGTGAGTGGAAATGTAAGTAAATGATAATTAAAACAATTTTTATTTCTGAATAAAAATATATTTTTTACTATAAATTAACGTTAAACACTTTAGTAATTAACAGAATACTCGTAGTATTTTAAATAAATTGATCACTTATTTTAATTGTAAGTAATTCTCACATTAAAGAATTAACAAAAACCGGATTTAACAATCCAGCAGAAATATTCACAAAATGAAACACAACATATGAAAAAAAAATAGGGTTATATGAAAAATCAGTTAAATTATATCAAATAGCAAATAGCGCTGTATATTTGGAAATACAAAGTTGAATCAGCACACCAAAGATTATTTGTGAACGGTTCTGAGTAGGTACGGCATTCCAAGTTAATTTACGTTGTTATTTTTGAAAGCATTAAATGTAAATAATCTACTGTGTTATTGTAGAATGAAAATAAATTGATACTTTTACAAAGGTTCCGTATTTCATTTTAATTTGGTCGTCAACACAACTGTCTTCCCTGTGTAGCCATAATTTGCATTTTTCCTATTGCCCTTGTTGGCAGACGAGCTTACAGCCCACTTGATGTTAAGTGGTTACTGGAGCTCATGGTATAGACATCTACAACGTCAATGCCGCCACCTACCTCGAGACATGAGTTGTAAGTTCTCAGTTTTAACAGTACAACGGCTGCGCCACCCTTCAAACCGAAACGCATTACTGCTTCACGGCAAGAATAGTTGTAGTGGTGGTACCTACCCGTGCGGACTCACAAGACGTTCTACCACCAGTATTATTTATTTGTAACCTTTTATGAATTTGTATGCACTGGCGGATTTAATGACCAAAGCGTCTACGATGACAATGGACTTAGGCTTGTTGCGATCTTGCTGGATCTAGACCTGCCTACACGGGCAATAAATAAATAAAATCTGATTTTTATTCCACGATGTTATTTTTTCACGGAAGCCATTTTTTAATATGTGTAAGTACGTATTCAGAATTATAACTACTTGTTGGATTTGAACACACGCATAGCTTGCTGCGAGTACACCGGGCGTCTTATCTTTTAGGCCAAAACGACTTCAAATGCTCTATCACATGTAGAGGTCGGTAGATGATCTCTACACGCTGGAGCTCAACGAGAAAAACGCTCCGAGTACTCGTGACAAATGAGATGACTTCACCGAAACGCGCCTTAAGATATTTCTTTCAAATAACAACACGATCATAAAATGTACTTCCAATCATAACGCTATCAATGAGCTTTATTATGACTGAATGCTATTCACAGAAGCTTTATTTATTTTAACTTCTTGTAAAAAATCCCCAAACATCAATCACAGTTATTATCAAACCCTAATTAATTTCACGTTAACTCAAATTTAATTTTTATTGGAGAGTCTAAAAAATAATCTACATCTTTTTTATTTTATTTGAAGCGGCCTCTGAAGGCAAATTAATTAATCAACCGACCTGGTTTCAAATAATTAATTGCCAATTTTTTTTTGGGAAAAAATAAAATTCTTTCGGCAATATTATAAGTGTGAAGCCTGTCGGCGCTTTTTTCCGTCTATATAAAAGTTTGTCTCAATTAATCAGTAATTAATTTTCGATTGCATATTTATAATACGTACTTAGCTATAAAATTTAAAAAAGAGCTGGCACTTGACGCACTCAACTTCTTCAGTTTCAAAAATAAGATGTGATTTCTCGAGATGAGGTACATAATATATTCGTGAGCGTCCATCAGTGGTCAGACTACTTACCACCGGATTATTTGTTAGCCATCGAGGACATAATTCAGTTTTGCATACATTCCATATAATTCAAAATCGTCGTGGCCTAAATGATAAGACGTCCGGTGCATTCGTATCTAGCGATGCACCAGTGTTCGAATCCCGCAGGCAGGTACCAATTATTCTAATGAAATAAGTACTTAACTACATACAGTACATTCTAATGAAATAAGTTCACGATTGACTTCCACGGTGAAGCAATAACATCTATATGCTTATATATAGTTATAAAAATGAATTGCTGTTCGTTAGTCTCGCTAAAACTCGAGAACGGCTGGACCGATTTGGCTAATTTTGGTCTTTAATTATTTGTGGAAGTCCAGAGAAGGTTTAAAAAGTAGATAAATCTGAAAAAGCTCGGAATTAAATAAAAATAACAATTTTGTTTTTCTTTTGATGTGTCCCCCATGTCGGACGGATTCCTTTTGTTTGTTTTAGTTTATTTTATACAAAAGTTTAGGTCTTTTATTTATCGATTGAGGCACTACGAAGTCTGCCAGGTCATCTAGTCGGGTAAAAAAAACGGGTAAAAAAAAAGGTACCATCACCCTGCCTATTTCAGCCGTGAAGTAATATGTTTCGGTTTGAAGGGTGGGGCAGCCGTTGTAAATACTGAGACCTTAGAACTCATATCTCAAGGTGGGCGGCGGCATTTACGTTGCAGATATCTATGGGCTCCGGTAACCACTTAACACCAGGCGGGCCGTAAGCTCGTCTACCTAGCTATCTATGCAATAAATAAATAAAACTTCAGAGGTGTCAAGGGACACCCGGATGGAACGAAGTTCCTTTCGATTAATTAGTGAAGGAAATGTAATTTTTTTTTTAAGTTATAATAATAAATTACGGCATTATGAAGAAGAAAAAAACAATACTTTGAACTAAATTACTATTCTTGAAACGCTATCTCGAGAAACTGTACTCATTACGCGGACCAATCGGATACGAGCAATGTCACGCGATAAGCGCCTACACGTTGATTAGTCAGAATGACGGATCTAAAAAGTGTCGTGACAACTTTTCGTAAGAATTTTTTCCGCCTAGCCCCCTTTCACAACGCGCGATTATTAAGAACGCGCCAAAATTAAGATAAGGAACTTCGTTCCCGAAGTTCCTTATCTTAATTTTTCTTTTGGAAAAAAGAAAAATTAATGTTAATTTATATATAAAGGAATATGATTTTCTAGGTTTAGCAGAACAGCGTGGCCTGAACTCATTCGCTGCGTTTTAATGGAACATGGTGTAACGGAAATGAAAGTGGCCATTTATTCCGTCTGTAGATTTAAATAATTCAAACTATCCAGCCGTTCGATGGAGGAGGAGTCGTCGAACCAGTGCTCATGTTTATTGAAAAACCGATATTTTTTTGACAACTCAATATAATTATCTCATTTGTTCTTTTACCGGGCCTCGACAATACAATTCGACAGTTCAAGATTAATCCTAATGTCTACATTTGACGTAGACGTTTGACAGTAATGTAATGTGTAACGATGAGTTAACTTAAGTGCAGTCCAGTGCCGCATCGCTCCTTCGCGCCTCTGTTCAGCAATTGTGGAACAAAGTGCACCGTCACCGTGATCATGCCGACATCCTCATGAGCCATTGAGGAGCAGTACAAAACGGAGTTTCAAATCGCATCAAATTTACTAAAATATGATAAGTAGTTTTGTTGTTATGCCCCTCACAATATCAGCGCAGGTCATTGCTAATATTATATCATAAATCGATGTCCTTCTCATGAACACGGACGGATAAAACGATAATGGATTAGACTGTTTTGCGATTTGTTTATTCGTGCAGCCACATATTTTGAAACACGAGGCCCGAGTCTCAATTACACAGTAAACGCCTGCCCTTTCAAAGAGGAATGCATGAACGCATTTTTTTTTAAATCGTTCCCCCTAATGATCCCGGAGGCCAGCGACGGCTAGATTTAAGCCGGGTACCTTTGTTCTCGATTTGGTCACCAATCCGGGATTACAATGATTTGTTTACTGTATGTTATGTGGATTTTCCGCAATTCTGTATGAACATACACACATACCTATTAAGGGCCACCTGCATCCTTGATGAAAAAGTTTTTTTTTGTTCAATTTAGGTTTTTCAGCGATAGTACTTCTTATTTTGAGAATGATATTATATATTCATGCACTAGGAGTGTTAATACATCGAATAGAATTTTCTAAATGTAAAGGCACCTTTTAGAGCTCTAACGTGCTAGAGTATCCTCGTTACCTTGTCAAACAACATTAAAAATAAAACTCAGAGAGATCGGATTTAAACAAATACGTATCTCAGCCCGAGTCCGATCGCCGTAAGAGGCTGCCAACTCCAATTTGTTCAAGATAATGTTTGGCTGTATTCGGAGTCTCTATGAAGGATAAAATCAGGATCACCACTCACGAAAATGTCGAGTAGCACGACTCAGGTTTTAACAAAATATCTTCTATTCTATAATAGCTAACGCTGCTATGTTACATAATAATATATAGCGGATTTCATTAACGGTTTGTTTCAGTCATGTTCCAATCATAAACATTTTTCCTGGTTAAACTTGTTTGGTAAAATAAACACGTGTAGCACCCTAAAAGCCTTGTAATTGATGAAAATCGTAATGAGGTGCGATTCGAGCCGGTATTCAATTTAACCGACAATGTTTAGGCGAACGAAAAACGTACAAACGTAAATAAAAAGTTTTTTTTTTAAATATTGTTTCCCTGCGGTAACAATAAATTTAAAAAAATGCCCTTTTTGTTTTCATCGAGAGTTTTGTTTTCGTACAATACCCTATACAGGGGCTTTTACAGAAAGGAAATTATGATTTTATTTATGTTTTTATTTGACGCGTTCCGGTGAGATTCTCATTATTATCGACCGAATGGTAAACAGTCGACGTCGCCCAAAACACGTCATTACGGATCCTTCCGATCCATTAACGGTGTTTTTAGTTACCACAAGGACCGGTCAACGTCCTCGTCAAACCCGTCGCTTCCGACGAAGGGCTCGACGAGCCCACTGAGTTTCTCGTCGGATCTTCTCAGTGGGCCGCGTTTCCGATCCGGTGGTAGATTCTGCGAAGCACGGCTCTTGCTAGGGCCAGTGTTAGCCACACTCCGGTTTGAGCCTCGTGAGCTCACCTACACGTTAGGGTATCAGCATAGGTAGGAAAAAAAATAAACAATTATTATCGAGCGCGTCGCCTACATGATCCAAAATGTTGCTCGCTGCTGGACGTCGATAATATTACTTCGGTTATTTCCTTCATCAAAACCAATATAAGGAAGTAGAGGTCATCGTGGCCTGCAGGATAAGTCGTCCGGTACATTCGTATCGAGCGATGCCACTGTGCCGGTGTTCAAATCTCGCAGGCAGCTACCAATTTTTCTAATGCAATATGTAATTGACAAATATTCATGATTGCCTTCCACGGTGAAGGAATAAAATCGTGTAATAAAAATCAAATCCGATAGAATTATAACTTACATAATTACTGGTAGTAGGAAGTCTTCTGAGTCCGTACGGATAGGTACCACCGCCCTGCCTATTTCTACCGTGAAGCGAGTTTGAAGAGTGGGGCAGCTCTTGTACACACAGGAAATTATAAAAAACAACAATTGTTGATGAAGGTGTTTTGGTGAAGTTAAGAAAAAAAAATTAAATCTTACGTCACGCAGCTATTAGACATTTACCCAAACCGAACTCGGACTCCTTGTAAAAATAACTTACACCGCCATCTATTAGAATCTTGCATATGTCACATGTGACAGTAATCCTTTATAATCCAATAAATAAAATAAAAATAATAATTTACGATTAAAAAAAAGTGATTATAAATTAGTATAAAGACTATATTAATCCTATCTCTCAAGTTGGACCAAACTACCCGTAGTGTACGTAGTTTAATTAAAATCGGTTCATTAGTTCAGAATTTTATGCATACAGACGTGATATGAAATTTGTATATAAAGATTGATAGTCTGTGTACCATGTATTAGTGTAGTAATTAATAAGGCATACCAGCTCATCTTCCAACTTTACCTAATTACTGTCATGTCAAGTTCAAACACTTTCCTATTTTAGTAATCATAAAACAAGAGAATCATTCAAATGTTCTACTTCGAAACTTTATTCATTAGATAACGAACTTTCCTGTTTACAATATCCGTAGAATGACAATATACATTCGCAACGAAAGTAATTATAAATTATTAATAGCATTAATCGTGACAGTTTGAAAAGGCCGAGTCTTTGAATTCGTACTTGATTTTATTAATTACAAAGCAGGGATGCTTTATTTATTGTTTTGTTGTGCTGTGGCTTGTGTCACACACGATAGAGCGAGCGCGATGCTAAATCTTTTTTGGAGTTTACTCCTTTAGAATCGATTTACATATATAGGCCCGGGGTATGAAAATTATGGGGACCAAAATCGTACTAGCATGTCACACGAAATGCGTTATGCGCATGTCACACGAAATGCGCGCCGGGCTGCTGCGCCGGCAGTCCGCCACAAAGCCTCGTACTGATCGCGCGTTTCTCTCATTTTGTATTTTCATATATTTGTTAGTCGTTTGTTTTGTGTCTCGTTAATTTGTTAATAATCTGTAGTGTATCGTGTTGTCGTAATATAGAACTATTTCTCGTATTGTTTCGTTTAATTTTTTATATCCAGTAAACTCCAGTCGTGCGTCGGAGCGGACACACACACTTTTTTTTTATAGCTGTATTTTGTTACGTTACTCGTCAATTTAATTTTTTCCAAAGTGGTATTGATTAAGTGTAATCTGCGCGCTTTGCCGGACCGGATTGCTTAGCCTTTCAAAATTTCTGCTTAAATTTACGAAATCACCTCAACGTTAGTTTATTGCGGCGACATTAATAAGATGATCGATAAGTTACCTAATAATAGATCATGCAATAATAGACAATGATTATTCACATATAGTTCTTCGCCTTATGATTGACTTAATTTAATGTGAAAAAGTAGGCAGCGGCTTGGCTCTGCCCCTGGCATTGCTGAAGTCCATGAGCGATGGTAACCACTCACCATCAGGTGGGCCGTATGCTCGTCTCACTACAAGGGCAATAAAAAAAAAGTGAATAAATGTTAGATTATAGTTCTATTTAAGAACTATTTAAGAACTATATACCTTATACTATATAAGAACTATACTATATAGTTATATTTAAGAACTATAATCTAATAGTTCTAGAAAGTCAATAAAATTACTCGTAGCTTGTTTACCGACCAGCCTCCTTCCAGTACTAGGCAAATTGTACGAACGTCTAATACGTAAACGCCTCTTGGACTTCATCACTTCAAAAGGCATCGTGATCAACAAACAGTTTTCGCGCCAAGCATTCGTGTATTCTGCAAGCGCACCTTCTCATAGAACACATCTTCTTAGGGCTAAATAGACGTAGACCCGTCCTTACGAAAGCCCCCTTCTTTGATATTGCGAAGAGGTTCAATGAAGTCGCGCACAACAGCTTAATTTAGAAACTGTACAGCATAAGACATATCTCGGCCGAGTCCCTCAAGGCTCTGTTCTCTCCACGCTACTTTTAGCCTGTTTAATAACCGACCCAGTTAGCTCTTTTCGCTGATGATACGGCTATCTACTACGCGGGTAGGAAGTTGTTGTTTATGCATAGTAAATTCTAGATCGCGGTTATCAACTTAGGTCAGTGGTTCTGGAAGCAGCGAATCGACATCAACCCCACGGAAAGCACAGTCATGTTCTTCAAAAGGGGTCGCTTTTCTGTCACGACTGCGACTGCGACTGCGATGATAGTAGTATTTTGTCCAGAATTAGGCGCGGTAACTCCATACTCGCTATTAAAATCTTTGACCAGCCCGTGGGCCTCGAAGGCCATGTACCTAGGCCTCACCCTCGACAGAGAGATGACATTCGGTCCCTACATTAATTCAGTACACGACCGAACCGAGTTCCTACTCGGTCGACTCTACCCCATAATCTACAAGCGAAGTAAATTGTCCCTACGTAACCAGGTGACACTCTATAAAGCTTTCATAGGTTCCGTCATGACCTATGCAAGTGTACTGTAGCTCACGCAGCCCGCATGCACATAAACTCTCTCCAAGTCATCCAATTTCGTTTCTGCTGGGTAGCTGTTGGAGTACCGTGGTATGTGAGTTACCGTGTTAACCTAAACAACGACATAAATTTACAATCAATATGTAAGTACCTTGAGGAAGCGTCAGCACGCTTCTTCGACAAAGCGGGATGGCATGATATCCCTCTTATAATGGCTGCCGCTAATTATATATCCGACGCAAGAGACGGGGCATCGCAAAGCCGCCATTGCCCGAAACATGTCTCTTCAGATCCCCCAGATCCACTCTCGGTACTCTTAAGCTCTTCAACCTCCGGTCACTGTCTTCGTCTAACTCGTCGATTACGATGAAAAGTTAGACGTGCGAAATAACCCATAGACACAACCCATTGAATTCAGATCAGGGTAGGTAGGGGGACCCCACGGTCAACACTACAACTAGACGCGCGGCCCCCCGAGAACGTCCAGGGAGTCGAGGTGACAGTCGACAACTCTACGCCGGCGGTCACGGTACGGCATCTAAACAGGTCCGCCTGGCATGGCCGCCGCTGACCCCGGACACCCGCTGGGCCAGAACAAGTTGCCGGATCAAGGAACCACCGCCCGTTTTATCATAAGCATCCCACTGAATTTGAGTCAGAGTAGGTAGAGGGAATGCCGCGGTCAACACTAGAACCAGATGCACGTCTCCGTATCGAGCTTGCGATTGAATACACAGCCACAGTATAGTTCTTAGTCAATTTAGTTTGAATTTAATTAGATTAAAATAAGTAATTCTAAGAATTTGAGAACGATGTTTTCGAGCTCTTTGCGTAAATGAAACGTCGACCTTACTTCTAATAGAGAACGATTCATTAATATTGTGATATCTATGCGCCTGCTAATCTACGTTGGTACAAAGCAATATATGCCGTTAATGAAAATACAATAATAAAAAGTAAGTACGCCCCTTAACAAAGAATAGTTATTTAAATGAAAGCGCAGAACCGTTTAGTCTCGGACGATTATCATCACGGCCCGCGACAATGGGGCGGCCAGATGTTACAAACATTAACGTTATCGGAACTGATCCCCGATATTAAGAGATTTTCATCTTAAATCTTTTTTATTGCTCGAGATTACAACTTGTTTTTAAAGCTCTCGTAAACTAAGTGGCTATCATACCCAACTAAAGCAATGTAGTTCTAAGTCCCTATTTCTGACATATCGTGGTACTTTTGTACTCTGATACTATTTAAAATCAGGTGAACCGTTAGTTTTACTAACTAAAACAAAACTCATTTCGTTAGTGGATCCTGTATACTCCAGCGCTGGATCTCCAGATCTTCGAGCTCACTCTTTATAAATATCACAATGGAAACGCCTGTATTGAAGTCTGTATTTAGCGGTAGGCAGCGGCTTGGCTCTGTTCCTGGCACTGCTAACGTCCATGAGCGACGGTAACCACTCACCATCAGGTGGGCCTACGGCTCATCTGCCTACACGGGTAATAAGAAAAAAGCACGGGATCGATTTCTCAACTGCATTATTTTATAGCTGTCGTAATTTTCAAGCCAAAAGGAGTGACTAGAGGGATGATGAAAATGGTGAAGATGAAGATGATGAAGATGATGGATGATGCTATCTGTGAACAGCAAGTATAAGAGAATTCTAAACGGCGTACTGTAGAAATTTGAAAGTCGCGTGGCGTGAACACGTGATCATTGAACAAACCAACAAACTGAATGAAGCCCCATTTGACTTTGGAAACATGACTACGGAAAATAAAGAATATATTCTTAGAAAAGATTTTTCTTGTTCTGAAATTAGATCGTCAGTTCAATACCGGCACGTGCACGAGGTTTTGAATGCGTAAGCAGGTATAGCCTTGTCAATTGATTGTTTTTCAGGGTGCCCTAAACGTCGTAGTCGTTTTCATAGCGCCGCAATTCCAAGGAGTATCCCTGCAACCTTCCGAGAGTATTGGGATACTTGGGGTCGACATTTCGAGCGATGTCCAGTTTCGGAGTCATCTGGAAGGCAAAGCCAAGTTGGCGTCCAAAATGCTGGGAGTCCTCAACTGAACGAAGCGGTACTTCACGCCTGGACAAAGGCTTTTGCTTTATAAAGCACAAGTCCGGCCTCGCGTGGAGTACTGCTCCCATCTTTGGGCCGGGGCTCCCAAATACCAGCTTCTTCCATTTGACTCCATACAGAGGAGAGCCGTTCGGATTGTCGACAGTCCCATTCTCACGGATCGTTTGGAACCTCTGGGTCTGCGGAGGGACTTTGGTTCCCTCTGTATTTTGTATCGTATGTTCCATGGGAAGTGGTCTGAGGAATTGTTCGAGATGATACCGGCATCTCGTTTTTACCATCGCACCGCCCGTCAGCGGAGTAGAGTTCATCTATACTACCTGGAGCCACTGCGGTCATCCAAAGTGCGTTTCCAGAGGTCTTTTTTGCCACGTACCATCCGGCTATGGAATGAGCTCCCCTCCACGGTGTTTCCCGAGCGCTATGACATGTCCTTCTTCAAACGAGGCTTGTGGAGAGTATTAAACGGTAGGCAGCGGCTTGGCTGTGCCCCTGGCATTGCTGAAGTCCATGGGCGACGGTAATTACTTACCATCAGGTGGGCCGTATGCTCGTCTGCCTACAAGGGCAATAAAAAAAAAAAAAGTGGTATGACATTAGCTGAGGACTTAAGCAAGCCTGGATATGTCCATTTGCGCCGATATCTCTTTGTTCAGGTGGTCACCAGTGTTCTTCTCTCTCCCAGAATGGCTGGAAAATATCGTATATTCATACCGGATACAGGAAAGATGATGGCACCAGCTACAGCGCGTTCAGAACACTTCCGACCATGGACAGAAGCTCGAGAAATTAACATAGAAATAATACAGAAATAGTAAATTTACGTGTTACTGCAATGCCATTGTTGAATTAACTATAATTATAATATTTAAGGTAATGAATTGTCGACTGGATTGGTAACTAAAAGCTAAGGTAAGACCTTAAGAAGGTTTCACGCTCCAACTGGATTTTAACCCTTATCGGTCACAAAAATGTTCATTCAAATTTTTAATACCTTTAATATTTTAAAGAGATGTAGGTAGCAATAAAAAAAAGGTACTACTCTCCAGCCTACTTTTTTTATCTTTTTAGCTATCTTAAATTGTTTTTTTAAATGAATAAAACTAATAGTTTATAACTGTTAAGACGAGAGTAAGTAATATAATGAAATATTCAGCCGAACCTGGTAAGCGAGTAGAAGAAATTCCTAAATTATAAATAATATAAGCAATAATAGGCACTGTAGACAGATAGGGACACCTGACGATGAGTGGTCACGGTCACGCACGGACGTCAGCGATGCCAATAAACTATGCAATCCACTGCCTACTGAAGTCAATAAAATACCAATAAATACGAATAATTTAAAAATGTCAGAAATTCGGAGGCAACGTTCACATTATGAGGTTTATGAGCTCCGATAACCTCTTAATATCAGCTGCGCCATATGCTCGTTCACCCATGCCAGTGATGTTGCGATCAAGGGAACATGTATTGAGCCGCAGGATGGACTAAACTTACTTTTGATCCCGAGAAACGACCCGGGTCCATCCGTTACAGATGAACAAATATAACGGGACGCGTCTTTCGATACTGTTAAGTATGGTTGTGTCTAATAGTTAACTTTGTTTTTTTTTTCAAAATAAATGCGAGATTCAATCGGCGCGAGAAAGCAGCAGGAACTAGTAAGTGTTGGATAACCTACCAGAAGCATAACTTTAATATACATTAACTAGTTTCTCGAAGTGTAGTTGAAACTTCCGCGGCTTCGAACGCAGAAAGTTCAACGAAGGATACCGATCCAAGTATTACTTCACACGTTTTCATTAGCTGACGGAATATTAACTTGGTACTTGATGTTGAGGATTGTGATATAGATTAAATAATTTAATTCTTCAAGCTAATTAATAAAAGAACTGAATATTTTTATGTATACCAGATGATACGCACAAAGACACATTTACAATACATTATGATGTCCAAGTATTCACACAAAAATAGGACGCGTTATTCTTAAAACTGTGTTTTTTATTTTTTATTTTTTAGTACCACAGTTAGAGATGTTGAACACCCGGCCCAGGAGTGTGCGTCTCATGGAATAAGTTGCGATGTTCGAGATCGGGCAAGTTTCATTCTTTATTCAACTAATAAGTTTTCCTGAACGAAATAAGAAAATTATTTTTGTCATTAACGACTTAGCAGTCATGTATTTACATTGATAATAGCATAGATGAGAGTTGCGGCTTCTGTCAGCCTACCAAGAATGCTTATAAAACGAAATTTCAAACATTTGTTGTGTAAGTTTTAGATTAAAAAAATAATTTCCCTACAGTTATTATTTTCCTCGCTAAGCTGTTACAGATGTAGCCTATTTCGTATTCGGGCTATTTCGTAGCCATTACAGAACTATTTGAATTCTAAATTAATTCTATTTTAAGAGCAAAAACCAAATTCTTATCTCAAAAGTTTTCACAATCTCATAAAATTTAGCACTGTATTTTCCTTTCAATACAACACCGAACGCTCAAATCATTCACAAAGGACTCGATTTGAAGGAGTATTGACAAAAAAATATTAATTTACATCGATTGAAACGGTGTGGTTTAAAGAGAAGCCTTTGAAATCTTTTATAATTATTATCAAAAACCTCGATTTCCCAAATTTTGATTGTAAAGAAATTATCTCAGATACGATCGGACAGAGAAAGAAAATTAAGCCGAGACCGACCAGTTGAAGACAGTCGTCCACAAAATCCTCAAAGGCTACGGAGCATCTCTAAAAATTTAAATGTTTCCAAATTTAAATTTCCGTTGTATTTTTCCGTTGTTTTGTTCCGTTGTTGTTTACAAATTTGTCAAAGTTTTTAGAATAGAGTGTAATAAATAAAAATTAGGTTAATTAAAAAAAATCATAATTCATCTCTACGTAGAAATCACGCCACTCTTTTTCAGGCTTAGACGTGGCCATTCCTCGCGTACCGCGACGCTTCTTGTGCACTCGTTGACGGGACCGTTTAGAGCTGCCTTCAATTGGTCGATCCATCGCAATGGTGATATGCCGCGCGGTCTTGTACCCTCTATCATGTTCTGTACTACAAGGCGCTCAACTGAGTCGTCTCCCCGTCGCGACACATGTCCGAAGAAAGTGAGAATGCAACCCTGAACGATGGAGGATGGACGTTGCTTGATGCCGAGTTCCTGTAGAATTGACTGATTCGTTCTGAAAACCGTCCACGATATTTGGATCATTCCAGATCTCGGCAGCGTAAAGAAAAATGGGGAAGAGGAGGCGTCTTACAAGTCTTATTTTAGTGGCTTTGGTGATATTAAAATTTCGATTCTCCCATATTTTCTTTAGCCTATCCATGGCTGACCTTGAAATTCTCAAACGCCGCTTGATTTCATCAACGCATCCGGCACTGTTAGAAATTATTGCGCCCAAGTAAATGCATGATTGTACGACATTTCAGTTTGAAATTCTTGTGATAGCACGTTGGACGATCATGATCTTTATCTTGCTGCGGTTAATTTTTTGCAGTTTGTATCTTACGGTTAATATCTAATAGAAACTTCTTAGAAATTAACAATCCTTCAACTGATACTGTAGTCCGAATGGAGAGTGAAAACGAATATACATATAATAAGTAAGTAGTTCTGCGCGCGCCAGTACGAGCCTAAACTTCTTTAGAATATAAAACGTAATCGAAGTTGGAATTACATTAACGCGAAATGGGATTTACCTTATTGGATTCACGATAGTAACGACCGGAGTTTTTATAAATATTGACCCGATTCATTGTAAACGGAATCAAGGCTTATAACTATTCATTATTTATTTCTTTTGTCTTTTTAGGGAATTTTTCTAGTATTTTTTGTATTTTGAAGTTTGATAGAGAAAATAGCTCTGCGAACGTGAGTTAGTTCACTCACTACTGCACTAAATAATGAAAAGGTAATTTTTTAATTACAAATTTACAGGTAAAAATGTTACATGACAGTTCTAATTTATGGAATGTGTATAACCACTGCAACAAAGCAGTTATGAGATTTACGCTGTGGTGTGCGGGAACTAATATCAGGTGCGTGAGTGAAGGATAGCTTCTATCATGAGCACTTTAGAAAAAACTTCACCCCTCAGTTCGTAAAATATCAAAATCGCAATACTACGAAAAGCTTTTTTCTAAGTCAAGAGAGCTTTCGTATATCTCATACAAATACTAAAGCTCAAGAATTACGTTCAATATCACTAAGTGTGTCTGAGTGGTAGCTTCTGATAGAGCTTCTATATTATGATGGTTTTGTAGTGTCTATATTTTTCTATTAGTAAACACGCTCAAGATCGAAGTTATCCCGCAACCATGTTTCATATTTGTACAGTGAATTAATATTTTCTATAAGTCGTATGCACCTGATGAGAGTTGATGAAAAACTTTATTTCAACTTAGTCATGACTTCGCCATTTTAATTTATACTTCCTGGAAGTGCGCTTAATCACAGTGCTTTTCTATAAAACACTTTTGCCCCTGACACCCACCGACTCTGGAATCAACTTGCAGTATTTTCTAAGCGCAGTGACATGTTTTTTTTCTTCTTTTTTTTTATTGCTTAGTGGACGAGCTCACAGCCCACCTGGTGTTAAGTGGTTACTAGAGCCCATAGACATCTACAACGTAGACGCGCCACCCACCTTGAGATGCAAGTTCTAAAGTCTCAGTATAGTTACAACGGCTACCACACCCTTCAAACCGAAACGCATTACTGCTTCACGGCAGTAATAGGCAGGGCGGTGGTACCTATCCGCGCGGACTCACAAGTGGTCCTACCACCAGTAATTACGCAAATTATAATTTTGCGGGTTTGATTTGTATTACACGATGTTATTCCTTCACCGTAGAAGTCAATCGTGAACATTTGTTGAGTACGTATTTCATTAGAAAAATAAATGCGGGATTCGAACACCGTTGCATCGCTTCAACACGAATGCAACGGACGACTTATCCTTTAGGCCACGACGACATGTGCTTCAAATGTTGTTTAAAAAGATACTCCTGCCGTAGATAGCAGCGTAGCTGTGCCCCTGTCATTGTTGTTGTCCATGAGCGATGGTGACCACCAGTCATCAGATGGATTGGGTGCTATCATCCTTCGAAGGCAATAAAACAACATAAATACCATGCATTTTCGTCTTCGTGCTATAGAACAATAAAATGTTAACGCAATAATAAATGCACACAGCAATTACTTTATAATCTCACATGAAATGTTAATTATAATTTTTTGTAGTAAATAAATATAAAATTATCCACAAGTGAATTGCATAATTATTCAAGAACCTGTTCTATAAATATGTAGGCAGACCCTTAACATTATAATTGCGACACATTAGCTTCGTTTATGTGAACTTCGGCCATGTTGCGATCCCGCACGTTATGTCGCATGATTGCAACCGGTTACTTTAAATTTGCGTGTACATATTAGTACTGCATCTATAATCTACTTTAAGTCTTCATGTTAGAGTCGGTTTTGAAGTATGTGAAAGAATGACTTTAATTTAACTAATTTGCCTTGTCCAGACTTTTCAGTATTTATGAGAGCACTTTATTTTTCTAATTTCTGAGTGTTGCATTGGCTGTCACACTCGAAGGACTAATTATTACAGAAAGATTAACGACCAAGACGCAGAGGTCTACGTACCAACCATTGGAATTAAAAGTGCACTATGGAGTCAATTTAGTTATTTCCATTTCTGTTACCATATCCGCTCTAGGAGTACTCTGGGGCATTATTTGAGGGCATATCGCCACTTACCCCTCGATAGCCATTAGTGGGTCGTGCCTTGTCTGATTATCTAAGGCGAGAAAATGATGGCGCACCATCGGAGAGAATCTATATAGATATATCTTGAAACTGTTGCACTCTTTCACATTGCATTTCCAGAGGATCCTGTATATTTCAATGATTGAGAAGAGTCTATTAATTGTTGTTACGAATAAATCCTTCATGTGTCCATGACTAACAGCCCGTTAGATCAATGAAATCCGGTCACTAGTCTAATATCTGTAGAGACAAACAGATTCGTGTGTTTTCTGTTTTTAAGCTGTAAAATGTAGATATAGTTTCTAGATTTTAAACCTTGTTTCTCATTAAGATTTAGATTAAGTCTCCTGCACCATCTAGTAGTATCTCAGTGCCTACTTACATGGGATTATGAAAAACTAGTTGTTGTTTGCTAGCTCCTGAATTATATAATTTGGTTCAAGTCAAAAAATATTTCGGCCTGCTATGGATGTCGAATAAAGTCTTTACTGTCGGTAGGACGACTTGTGAGTCCGCACGGTTAGATACCATACCCTATTTCTGCCGTGAAGCAGTAATGCGTTTCGGTTTGAAGGGTGGGGCAGCCGTTGGACTGTAAAAACTGAGATATTAGAACTCATAGGGGCGACATTTACGTTGAAGGCGTCTATGACCACTTAACACCAGGTAAGCTATGAGCTCGTCCACTCATATAAGCAATAAAAAAAATTATAAATATTTAACACTCTCACCGCCACCTATATATAGAATTTGTCGGTGCGGCAGGCCGTGCGGTCCGCCGGCGGTCGCAACTATACCTAGCCGTGCAGGCCGTGGTGAAATTTTGTTATATTTTGGCGCGAAACATACGGTGCGCCGGCGACCCGTACGGCCTGCTAATCTCGTTTACTGCAACATATTGGTGGCGTGTCTAACTCGAAAATATATGACCCGCCGGCGGACCGTATGGCGGTGAGAGTGTTAAGTAGCTTCAATGAATCGGCAGCTTAATCTATATAGATAAAAATGAATTGCTGTTTGTTAGTCTCGCTAAAACTCGAGAACGGCTGAACCGATTTGGCTAATTTTAGTCTTGAATTATTTGTGGAAATCTAAAGAAGGTTTGAAAGGTAGATAAATATGAAAATGATCGGAATTAAATAAAAATAATTTTGTTTTCCCTTTGATGTGTCGGGCCGATTCCTTCTATTTTTTTTACAAAAGTTGAGGTCTTTTATTTATCGATTGAGGGACTACAAAGTCTGCCGGGTCAGCTAGTGAAGAATAAAAGCATATGTTCCCACACGATAGATGCGATATTCGCAATGATGGTCCGCGCCCCTTCCAAAAGTTACTGTGCTAGATATCTGTACCTTGTCTATTAAATTCATTAATTATTATTAAAAAAATCATTAATAACTTGATTTTTCAAACTTAAATGGGGTAGAGCTCACGGCCCTCCTGGTTTTAAGTGATTACCGAAGTCCATAGCTATGAATAACGTAAATGTCTCCAGCCACCTTCAGACATGAGTTCATAGTCTCAGTTCTATGACTACAATAACAGCCCCATCTTTCAAACCGGAACACACGACTGCTTCACGGCACTAATAGCCAACCATCAGTAAAATCAACAATTAGTAGACTCATCAAGTGGCATAGATACAGGAAAAGTCACGCTGAGCAATCTACATGTATACATAAAATATAATAAAAAATTGTTATTAAAACACCATATCCATGTCAATGGATAGTTAAGACGAGAGCGAGTATGGTGCTAAGTTGCACGGCGTGTCATCTTATTTGCCAAAATTCGATAAACAAGTTTTTAGCGTGGTTTAGCGTCGTCAAAGAGCAGGTGACCATGTCCAAGTTAATTATAAAGCTACAATACTGTTGGTTTCTCTGCAGTTTAAGGAAAATGTATACGGACTCAGCACCCTCATCCTTATCCTCATCCTTTTTTAAACTTTAACAGAGACACAAGAGTAATTAGGCGTTTCGGTATGTTTAGGTACTTAATCCAAAATTAAAACATCAATAATTCATCATGTAGTTTCAGAAGATGTGTATTTATGAAGGCCCGGTCATGAGCCGTGAATAATTTAGCGGTTCGCCTTCACGGCTTAGTGTGACTCTGTGACCGCTCAGTGCGTTCGAGCGAGTACCTGTCTGATTGTGTCGTGAGCCACTGCCGACTGATCTTGTATATTCCCTTATCCACATTCACGTTAGTGTGTTGTTTTGTATCCATTTTCAATTTTTAGTTTTATATGATCATAAAGCGGCGAATGAACACATATTCCTTGTAATTTTAAAGGGTTACATTTAACACTACAGAGCAAATACCAACATCCACCTAGGGTAGTATCAGCAAACTTTTAATGGCTACCCAATTTTTTTAATTGGAATGCGCGTCAAAAATAGGCCTAGTCGTGCTATGAAGCCCAACGGTTAGTACACGTCCTACCAGTTCTTGAATTGGGAGCTAGAGGACAGTCAAGTATGGTAGCCGTAATGGAGACGTCGTGAACTCTTTACATACTGATACTCGGACATACTATTACCATTTAAGATTCCTTGTCTCGATTCTATGAAGCAATTAGTTTGTACATGACACGAGAAGACTTTCTAACTTGTTGCAAATAATCAGTGGAAATATGTGTGCCCCTCAATGCTCAATCAGTTGGAGCTTGAAATTCAGTTTTACTAAAGATAAAGTTTTACGCGTTCGAGAGTATCCGTGGTTAGAAGCCTTATGATCAAGTAAAATTTTTTGTTAGCGAACTCAAAGCTGGCATCTCTGGGCTTTGTCTGAGCCATAAATAAATCGACGGACTTCTGTCTACGCATTAGAGATGGTAGGGAGACCATGTCAGAGTTGAACTAATTAAAAACCCCGGTCACTAAAGGACTTATCCAAGGTTCAAAGACGAGTTATTTAGTGACCGGGGTATATGTCTCAACATAAATCACTCGAGGCAGGCTTGTGGTGGATGTAACCCTGCTACTGGTGGACCAGCGATCGTGAGCTCGTGTCGTGAATGTAGTCAATGAATGATAAAAAAAAATTTTTAATTTTTGTACGTTATTGCAAAGGTAAGTCGTACACTGTGTTCATTACTAATTTGTACGTTATTACAAAGTTAAGTCATACACTGTGTGCATTACTAATAAAAGTCTTACGTCACCGACGTTTTTCCCGGTTAGAGTACCCCTCCGCATCATCCCATAAGGAAGTTCGTTCCAAAAATATTTCTATGTAGACTAAAATGAGTATTCCTCACTCTATAGCGTAGGTAGTTAAGTAAATAGATTTTATGTAGAAGCTATTACTTGGCGGACACTCGTGTAGACAGTGCCGACAATAAATGGCGTGAGGTCAACCACTGAATGTCATTATACAGCTTTTACTTAGAGCGAAAAATGAAAGTGCGCGTGGATGTGGCGTTTTGGTTTTTAGCAAGGACAAAAATAGGTAACAGTTAATCAAACTTGCTCCCACAGAAATAAATAAGGTTTAACTTTGTTTTTATGACAATTATTTTAAATTTGGCGATTGCAAACTGTTATCTTGTTTTGGGTGAGATAGGCATCCAACGGGGGTGAAGTTGAACAGAAAATCTTTGTCGAGTTCGACGAGTACGGTGATCTGTTGTTTGTTTTCTGCCAGTATTAGATCTGGTAGCATCCCTAGCGTCATCATCATAGTCGGTTACTCTTCGAAGAGCAGTCGTGGTCATGTGGAATATTTGTCTATTAAAGCCTTGATAGCTGTTCTCCATAATTCGCGAACTGAGCCTTGGCGCACGCACTCGTTAAGTGGGGTTTTGGTAAGCTCTTTCACTTAATCAGTCCAGTGCATGGAGCTTCGTCCACGAGATCTTTTACTATTGACTATCCTGAACAACAAGTTTCTCGATAGAATCTGTTGGCCTTCACGATACGTGTATACGTGATCGATAGTGAATCAAGTCCATCCATCAAGACATGTCTAGGCCGGTGACAGAGCCGGGTCGGAAGAGTAGTGAGCGCGGCCACAATAAGGCGATTATCGGATCAAGTCACTAAGGCGAAGTAGTGTTCCGATGCTGTCTTCGGATTCTGTATACTTAAGGGTGGAACTATAGTCGTTATTGGACAGGAGTGCTGTCGTGAAATTTTTACAAAGGGTACAAATTACCCTAAACCTAATGTTTCAAATTTTACCAAGAAATTTAGTTCTATTGCAGTGATTCTGTTATTTCGAAAATATATCATAATCACAAAGTATCACACCCACGGATAGAAGTTAAAAAAGAATCTTAAGCATGTAGGATATTATAATATATTTGAAGTTTGTAATTACAGTCCACTCGGAGAAAGAAAATCCACTATTTTGGGGATAAATTTCTATTATCATATTCATCATTCATAGCATATTCTATGAAAACCTAAAATACCACATTCAGCTTACTCAGGTTAATGTTAGCCCGAATAGTGTCCAGTAGGTGAATTATTAATAAGTAGGACGGTTCGATTCGGGTGTCTGGAAACAGCTACTGAGGCGTTTGTGTCCCGGAGATCAGTCTCTATACATCACAAATGTATTAGAGCAGGGCTTCAAATCTATCGTTATGAGAAAATATCTGAAAGTTTGATATGATTAGAAACAAAATGAGTTTTAGTTATCTAGAGCTATAATATATAGTACAGTAAATATGTACATTTGTAGGTGTATATATTATATGCGTACAACAGAGGACGCGAGCATGCGTTTTACTAAATTAGCTTTTTTTGTCTTTCTATACAGATGGACATACACTTGAGAGTAAATGAGGTCAAAGTGGGTCACGGACATCAACTATGCTATACACAGCTAAGATGCCGCCTTTTTCTGGGATTCTCAAAACTTGTTTGAAGAAGGATATGTCGTAGAGTCTTTATATAATCTAATTGAAACAAAAATACAAAAAACATAGATTAGTTTGTTCTTGATCGTTAACATTAATGTTTTGTTGGTGTTCTTATGAACGATCGTTTTACCCAATTTGTGTCGACTCGCCTTTGGAAATTTCTTTAAAACAAAAAGTAATTTCCGTTAAACGCGTTGTGATGTCTTTTTGGGGTTGCCAGGGAGAACAGTAATAAATGTTAACAGAAAAAAATGTCAATAGTTTTTTTTTGCAAAATGAAAACGCCTCACTTCCAAATACGGATGACAAAAGTACGCGCCGTAATTATAAGTTAATATTATAATTATAAGTTATGATTAATCGGCCTAAACCAACGCTATGTCTCAGAATTTTGATTTATTTAAATATTATATCATTTAGCAGTTCCCAAGAGCACTCATGTTCACCAATATTAGCGGAATTGACGCAAATAAAATAAAAACGATAAAAAAAAAAGTGTGTGTGTCCGCTCCGACGCACGACTGGAGTTTACTGGATATAAAAAATTAAACGAAACAATACGAGAAATAGTTCTATATTACGACAACACGATACACAACAGATTATTAACAAATTAACGAGACACAAAACAAACGACTAACAAATATATGAAAATACAATAATGAGAGAAACGCGCGATCAGTACGAGGCTTTGTGGCGGACTGCCGGCGCAGCAGCCCGGCGTCACCTGCGATAACGCGGCCGCGCGTTGGCTCCTGATTGGCGCGCGCACGCATCACGCAATCAGGAGCCAATCAGGCGCATAAAGCATTTCGTGTGACATGCTAGGCGCATAACGCATTTCGTGTGACATGCTAGTACGATTTTGGTCCCCATAATTTTCATACCCCGGGCCTATATATGTAAATCGATTCTAAAGGAGTAAACTCCAATAATGTCTAGTCTTATCTATGACACACAAAAACCAAATACTACTTACAGCTTATTTTAAAGCCTGGTAACATTCGTGCAAGCCGGCAACTCACTTAGAACTTTCCTTTTTATCGCCTGCGATATAAATGTGTCCCAAAATTAAATGTATAATTCATCAGCTCTTAAATTTAAAAGGTAACAATAAAATGTATGGTGATTTATATTTATGGTACATGGCTTACGGCTTAGAGTAACGACTGAACACATAGGGTGTTTGAATGATGGGGTATTTTTGGATTTTTTTGTGTGTCTTGTGTAGATTAACTGATGAGTCAGTCTTTACTAAAAAAAATTATTGCCCTTGTAGGCAGACGAGCATACGGCCCACCTGATGGTGAGTAGTTACCGTCGCCCATGGACTTCAGCAATGCCAGGGGCAGAGCGAAGCCGCTGCCTACCGTTTAATACACTCCACAAGCCTCGTTTGAAGAAGGACATGTCATAGCGCTCGGAAAACACCGTGGAGGGGAGCTCATTCCATAGCCGGATGGTACGTGGCAAAAAATACCTCGAGAAACGCACTTTGGATGACCGCAGTGGCTCCAGGTAGTATGGATGAACTCTACTCCGCTGACGGGCGGTGCGATGGTAAAAACGAGATGCCGGTATCATCTCGAACAATTCCTCAGACCACTCCCCATGGAACATACGGTACAAAATACAGAGGGAACCAAAGTCCCTCCGCAGACCCAGAGGTTCCAAACGATCCGTGAGATACTACGGGAGGTTATACTTGAATTCCACAGCAAACCGAATACATCTAATAATCCTATACGGCGTTGGTATCACTTCAGTTGGTATGGTGTAAATGAATAATAAATAAAGTAATGTGTGGATGCGATTACCGTTTTGGCTACGAGAGTGCTTTTAGATCCGTACATTCTAAGTACAGCAGGCTCGTATGTGTCTAGTGTGTGTGTGCATCTTCACAGTCTAAGAACTATGTCAGTCAGATAAGCTGGCGTGAACCAGCCCGGCTCCTCCACTAATTGGTCCATATGTTAGGGGTTTACCCGCCGCCCGCCTGTGCAACGGGGACGCTCAAGAGCTTGCTACAGATTGTGTTTGGATATGTTTGTGTATTTAATTGTTCGTATTATTCTAAATTTAATTGTAACTGTTAATTCTAACATTATTGCGACTGCTACTATTTTTGCATCTTGAATTAAACTGAAATTAAATAGTTATGAAAACAAATCGAATTTCAAAAAAATTACATATTTCAAAACAAATATAGCTTATTCACATGGTCACATTGCATTTATTTAATTTTGTTGCTGTCGTAGACAGTTGAGTTCCGACCAACCTAACAGTGAGTAGTCTCCGTCCCATATAGACGTCAGCAATTTCAGAGACATAGCCAAACTATAGCTGGTTCTTTTTTAATGTTGTTGTTTGACACAGGCCCTTGATTTAATTGTCTCAAAATATAAACTAAAGGATCCGGTGAGCCTAAAGCATTTCATTAAATAATTAAGCAAGGGAAAGCCCTGACCGCACAACTCAGCTTCGCTGAGTTGATCGGATTGTCAGATGTTTTGCCTTCTAACGTCACTAAGCTGCATCCAAACGTTTTTTTGCAAAGTATCTCCTCTCACCGTGGCACACGGTACCCGGTGCGCAAAGTGACTGCAAATTTTGTATAACGTCTGCTAGAATCCCCTGATAAAAGCTAGTACGATGTCGGGACCCACTCGCACTGCAAGCCTCTCGCAACATGCAGTGACATGAGTTCTGGAAACAGGTAGTTAGCTTAGCTTAGACTTTTCCACGGATAGATGTGAACTCGAGGTGGCCAGAGTCGCATACCCGCATCTTCTGAGGACTGAGTTGGACAGGTTCCATTAATAAGATTCTTAAATTGATCTACGTACATAAACAGTTATATAATTGTAACACCGTGAATTGACTTGTTTGTTGCGGCAATACAGTGACCAAATTAATTTGAATAATGTCGAGGCATATGCACAAATTTTACGATTCTATCATGACATTACCATTAAATTTCAAATGAGTTAAATCCATAAAAGAATATTGCACGGAATATTCTATTTGGATCGTTTACAATCAAATGAGATGTGACGTCATGCTACATACAAATTTGCATTCCGTGAAAACACACCCACACGCACACCTTCACACACTCTCACACGTACGCGTGTACAAATTTGATATATCATTTATATCAGTATCAGGAGTCATAACATTCAAGGATCTTTTCACGCATCACTGAAACTTAGGAAAAATAATAAGGATGGCAGGCTTCTTGAAATATGTGTTCATTACATAACGTTTATATTTTTATTATTGTTATACATTCTTTTTAAAAGTCCTTTATTAGGTATTTGTGGCTATAAGGGGTAAGATGCCTAATGTACGATGCGACAATTCCAGGGTTCGAAACCGTGGACAGGTTGAGTTAGAATGTCATTGTAATCCAGCCTCAGTATGTATCAGTTATGCCTTCTGGTTTGAAGAGCGGGATAACCGCTACTGCAATACAATTTAAACTTTGCATGTCTTAAGAAATGTATGCGAATGTGGTGATGGGCTCGCACTGTCGAGTCTGTTACCAGGGGAGGGCCTGTTTTGAAAGTGTTAGTCTATATTATCTATATATATAAAAATGAATTGCTGTTCGTTAGTTTCGCTAAAACTCGTCAACGGCTGGACCGATTTTGATAATTTTGGTCTTGAATTATTTGTCGAAGTCCAGAGAAGGTTTAAAAGGTAGATACATATGAAATTTCTCAAAATTAAATAAAGTTTAGGTCTTTTATTTATCGATTGAGGCACTACAAAGTGTGCCAGGTTAGCTAGTTAAATGATAAATAATGGTCCAGGCATAATTTGGGAATGTTTGCAAATGAAATCATGCATATGCTACTTTGCAGACATATCCATTTCCCACCGTGCCACATGGTGATTACGCGATTAGCAGAGTCAGAGCTGTGGGTAGTGATAGGGTTGTGATTAATCTATATTTTACTATCGTTTCTACTATCGAATTTTAAAATTTCTCCTACATCGTCGTTCCTTCGGGAAGTAACAAAATGAGAGCGTTTTCGTTGTACGTACTAATGGCGCGGGACCCTGGTACACCGTCTCCGCCGATACTAATTCAATTTTCCAGGCGAGTGCGTGCACGCGCACTTAACGAGCGGCTCATTTAGTTCTCGATATATTTTTATTGAATCGTTCTTCTCTTGTTTAACGACAAATAAGATTCTTATTGCAGATTTCGTTTAGCTAACTCTGCTCTTGTGTGCTTATTACGAGTAGATGCGAGCTGAGAGGTGGTTGTTCAGTTACTGAACAGCAGCGATAGTCAGTTTGGGCATTTCGCGGGGTGAGCTTACGTGGTTACGGGAAGCTTATTCAGGTAGCAGCGGTGGCCACTCGCAAGAGGACTGCTGTTGTATTAGGCCGTTTGCCTTCAACCGAATTGAAAGTGATTGATTCAGTTACGATTTCATCTAGCTAATCGGATACTTTATCAGCTGATTGAAAAATCACCATACATAATATTAGCGGTCAGTATTTTCTTGCAAGAGAACTTCGTTAATCCGGATGAGAGGATGTCTTTTAAGCCCACGTAGGTTGCTTGGAAGAGACATTTTTAAGCGATGTTCACATTTATTTCTTATGCTTATTTCTGCCGTGAAGCAGTAATGCGTTTCGGTTTGAAGGGTGGGACAGCCGTTGTAACTATACCTGAGACCTTAGAACTTATGTCTCAAGGTGGGTGGCGCATTTACGTTGTAGATGTCTATGGGCTCCAGTAACCACTTAACACCAGGTGGGCTGTGAACTCGTCCAACCGTCTAAGCAATAAAAAAAGGAAGTTACTATAAGGTGTATCTTAACCTTATCTATTTTCAGTCAGTTTGCAGAGTGGGTCAGCTAATATATAATACAATTGAGATTATGACCTCCTGTTTCAAGGTGCGTGTGGCATTTATGTTTGCAGTGTTCGTGAGCTCGGTTAAACATTTAATTAAGTGAGTTGTGGAATTGTATCCGCATCTATACAATAGTAACACAATTTGTTCTGTTTCTTTAAAATAAACAGTTTTCTCTTGCATTCTACTATTGTTTTGTCAACTTTTTCAACTAAGCTATTCGTTCATATTTGATATTAATTAAGTCTATTAAAAAAAGTTCCAAATTGGATTGGAATCGAGACGGTGATGCCATGTCGAAACTAATGTTCATGTTAATGGATAGCAGTTTAATATCAAGTAGGTCGAGTGCTTACTTATCTATACCGATCAAAAATATAGCCAGTCCACAGGACCTGAGCACCTGTGCGATCTCTTGACGCCGGCAAAGTTATTCAACTAATTTATAAATACGTTCCGTTACGTTAATCAAATTCAACAATCATAAACCGTCTTGATTGAGAGGGTAAATATGTTATTACGTTGAAGCCGTATCGGTATAGCAGTTAGTGGTGCAATCAGGTTTGAGCCCCGTGAGTTCACCTACTAGTTGAGGTTACGCTGAAATAGCCTCTCAAGGCTATCAGTTCAGGTAGAAAAAGAAAAATCAATGAGTACATATGTATTACGTACATCAGTGCTCCGTGACTGCGAGAGCTGAAGTATTAGAAACTTTACAGCTTGTATAATACATGCAACAAATGTACATTAAGCCGTAAATTTTCAAAAGCATTGGACCTGCAATGGTCTAGTGCTAATATTGTGTTTGAAGGGAAGTTCATAAATCAATGACCGTCGTTGAACGGGCTTTTAGCTTTTAGTACTGTTATTTCACGAGACGTTATCAATCACCCAGTATCGAGGCGAACAATACTAGAGCACATATAAATAGATCTTTGGTTCGAACAAAGTACTCTGTGCTGCACTAACTGGGCTGCTAAAACAAAAGGGTTCGTTTGGAAATTGAATTGAATGCTTTTAGTTGATTGATGTTCTGTTGGTTCGATGGAGACTATGATGTCTTACGTTCCTCCTTCATAGAGATGTTGTCGTTATAGCTCTAGGTTGGTCTAGCACATGTTCTCTGCCCAGCTCTTATTGAGTGGTTATCAGAGCACATAGACATCACAACACGAATGCCGCCTTTTTTAGGACTGCTTCGCGGCAGAAATATTGAGGATGACGATACGGGCGTGCCGGGCTGAAACTCAGAGACTTTTGTGATTCTATGAACACGATATTATTCCTCCATCATGGAATTCGTTCGTCAACCTGTCTTAAGTCCGTAAGTCTTGCAAAATTGGTTACTGCTCGTCAGGACCTTAACGCGGACATTGTCGCATCACTTGATGTCCATATCTTCATTTCTGTATTTGCGCAATTGCTATTAGATTGTAGGCTTGTTAATTTTGTCGAAATACAAACATAAACCTCCATCTCTAAAGTGAGCGACAACATTCGCGGTACTCGGAATTTATTACGTGGCATTATAACAAACATAGTATATTTCTTGGAAAACGTAATTACTGTGTAATTTTTAATTTAAGCGTGTTTGTAGCGTAAGGCCACGTGACGCCAGGGGTGTATGTTGTAAACTGTGACATTAGTGAGGAGGGCGGAGTCGCACACGCGAGCACATCATACGAGGACGTGGAGGCAAACCTTCATTATAAATTGTGGTTGTACTGATTATCCTGCTATTCTTTTTGAGCGGCTAACGATGGATTATCTCACAAGAATGTGACACAACAATTATAGCCTAAAGCAGTAAAGCAGTCCTACCTATAATACGTATTTAGGACTGCTAGTTGCCGTTACCACCCCTCATCACCGTGAAGCAAGCGGTCGGTTGTAAGACTAGACCCGACATCAAACTTCGAAATGCTTTGGCGACTTCATAGTAGAAAGAATGAGCCCATACACGAGCAGTGAGCAGTCATAAAAATAAATAATAAGAATAATAGTATAATTTTCTCCCCTTGCCTTCTATTCACTACGTATACTTATTACCGGTTACCGGTTACGCTGACATAGCCTCTCAAGGCTATCAGATTAGGTAGAAAGAAACAAACAAACAGAATGGTAACAGTAACCAATTAAAATGTTCGGTTAAACAAATTCATCCTTCATCTTATCGCGCTGTTTGTTTTGACAATTAGGACCATGTTGTACGCTTGAAAATTGATTAAAATTTCAGTTTTTTAATTCTGCACCCAACCCTTTGTTTGTTTAGGATCATATTTCACCAGGTAGGAATCTTTGTTACGAAATCTCATTTGTAAATATTTGGCTTTTTAATTGTGTAAATTATTGTTTTACATGTGATCTTTAACACCTTCGTCGTCCATAACTTTTGTAAAGTCAAAAAACTTGTGACAGATTTTTAAATAAATATGTTGATGTTCGACAGGAAACAGTGTTTTACAAAAAAATCATTACTTTTCTTCCGCGGCTCATCAATTTGTAATTACCAACGTAAAGCGGGAGTGCGAGTAGGAGTGGAAGTGGGAATGGGAGTGGGAGTGGGAGTGGGAGTGGGAGTGGGAGTGGGGGTGGGGTGGGAGTGGGAGTGGGAGTGGGGGTGGGGTGGGAGTGGGAGTGGGAGTGGGAGTGGGAGTGGGAGTGGGAGCGGGAGCGGGAGTGGGAGTGGGAGTGGGAGTGGGAGTGGGAGTGGGAGTGGGAGTGGGAGTGGGAGTGGGAGTGGGAGTGGGAGTGGGAGTGGGAGTGGGAGTGGGAGTGGGAGTGGGAGTGGGAGTGGGAGTGGGAGTGGGAGTGGGAGTGGGAGTGGGAGTGGGAGTGGGAGTGGGAGTGGGAGTGGGAGTGGGAGTGGGAGTGGGAGTGGGAGTGGGAGTGGGAGTGGGAGTGGGAGTGGGAGTGGTAGTGGTTGTGGGGTGGAAGTGGGAGTGGGATAGCCTGCACCACTGACTGCATTTAATGCAATGTAGCGTTCTACAGAATGGAACAAAGGCTATACCAATTCATAGGATACTTCCTCTGTGGTATGAATTTACTTTGGTGACTCTATTGGCTGTTATAATTGCTTACTATCAGGCGGGCCGTGAAATGTCTACAGAAATATGCAATTAAAGCTATACATCTGAATAGAACAGTTTTGGAACAGAACAAACGCCCCAAGCCTTCTCCGGTAACAAGGAGAACATTTAATTAATACTATAGCAGTTTGTCGAAGCACGCATGAAGTTATCAAGTAAAGGTCAGGATCAGCGCAGTGAGCACCAGTGATTAGGCTGCTGCTCATGTTAACGGCCGACACGCCGCCGGGTCTCGTGACCGCCGGTAACCAGCTTTTAAACGATTATTGGGATATTCTAAGGCCATTGGTGCCACTGTATTACCGGAAATTATTCGGGTTTCATATCATTTTCATCATTTTGAACATTTAATTATGTTGAGTATAGTTGTTTGTTGGTAAATTGTAATGAGTTTAAAACATGCTTAAGTTCTGTTTTAATTGTTTATTCAAATTGATATTTGAATTCAATATAATATGAATAGCGCAGTCTACGTAAGTACATGGAACCGACTCTAGAATGTTTGTTCTAGCCCTCAAACCGAAAATCATGATAGTTTAGTGACCATAATAATAGGCCCAAGGTTAGAGCACCTTCACAGTTCCTACCTTCCTACCTTCCAGTACCAATAATTAAGAAAAAATCATATTATAAGTTTCATTCATGACCTAAGAAGCTAGTTAAGTTCACGTATTCAGCGTATATAATATAGCTAAAAATAAAATAACATCTTAACTGCCACGTCGAAATTACATCTCTTCGTTTACCAGAGACAGTCTACTCCCGGTGATGGTGACGGGGCGACCTGAGGCTAGGCCTTATCGCATGCTACCGTCACTCTAGCGCGCTTGCACAGGAGGATCGGATGGTGCAGCGGCGGCTCTGGTCCACGATCGAGGCCCTCGTCGCCGTCTCCTGGACGTACTGTGGAAGAGGGACCCAGTGGGCGGTGCATCGCCTTTTAACCCGACAGGCTGGTTCTGCCCCAGCGGGGTATCCCGCAACACCAGCGGCACCGCCAGGGAGGTCTTATGAGTTGTCGTATCGCGAAGACTGATGTTATAAGTCGTCGACGATCGCCTCGATGACTTGTCAGTTAGGCGTCTTAAAGGTGGCATCGTGAATCGGGATGGGTTGTTGACCGCGGGAAACCCCCTACTATGTCTTGGTTCTGACTTCGGGCGGAAATCGAAAGGGGTGAGAAAAAGCAAGGGGAGTCGTTTAGTGAGCAGGGTCAAAAAATATCCCAAGGCTCGCGGTCTGCTCTCAACATTTACAGACTCTAAGTCCTATATATCCCGCGCGCCCCTAAGCACGATAACCACGCATGAAGTTCAGCCTCCTGCCGAAAAATTTTATCTTTTACTTATCGGCTTTATTCAAAATTAAAGTGTCAATTCCCCCTCTTTGGCTTACTACTGAACACAGATTGATAACTTAAACATAAGATTCCATGGTTACCCTACTCAAAAACTAAGTTACATACGAAGGGTTCAAATGGTATTAAATCGCAGTAATTCTCCCCAGAATTGAACAAGTTGTAGTTGGGTCTCAGATCCTATTCTGCCGAAGAGCTATTCACGTTTTGATTAACAACGTTTATGACTTATTAAGTAGGAAAATACAGGCGGTACAAACGGGAAATGCTTTTAATTAATAGTGATTTAGTAAATCTTTAAGATTTCTGGACTTTAAGGTTGTAATGGTATCTTTCCTGTAATAAACTAACGAGAGCCCGGCACACTTGGTACTAAGTGTTCATCGGAACCCAAAAAAGTCATAACGTCATTAATCACCCTGAGACATGAGGCTGTAGGTTCAAAGTAAGCCAGTCATGCTTGCTTTGCAGGATACATAGGGGTGGTGGAGGTATCTATTTCTATTCTGCGCCTGCTTACGATCGCAGTATAGTATAGTACCTAGAAGACACTGCTGTTGCCTATTCTCCAGACAATCGCTTGGTCCCGTTGTGCAGTGGCGCTGTTCTGTACCGGTGTTATTCACCTTTGTGCATTTTTTAAATACTGATTTTAGTTAATAAGTGATTTTTATTCATATGTTATGGTTTTAATTTATGATATTGATGTTCTGAGCATAAGTAAATAAGGATAAGCTCTGGCGACGTTGCGGTAATATAAGGAACATACACCGTAAATATTATTAGATAGTCACATGATATCACTTAGCTCGGTTTTTTCGTATGAAGGTCGCTTCGCTTCGGGTATCCTTTCAAATAGTCTAGAGTTCTATGAGCCCAAAGCTAACTAATATCTATAATTTTTTGAGACAAGCACGTTGCACTATATCTAAATTCAATATTTCGGTCTGAAAGAAAGCAGCAACCTGAAAGAATTGCATGGTGAAAATCGAGGCCATCACAAATTCCTATATAAAAGTATTCACCAAAAGTATTATTATGGTTGTTTGTTACCGATATTTTAAATGAATGTCTTTTATTCGATTAATTATCTATGAGCTTGCCTAATTAAGAGATAAATGCAAAGAAGTCGTCGTGGCCTAAGAGATAAGACGTCCGGTGCATTCGTGTTGAGCCTTGCACCTGTGTTCGAATCCCAGGCCCGGGTACCAATTTTTCTAATGAATTACGTACTCAACAAATGTTCACGATTTACTTCCACGGTGAAGGAATAACATCGTGTAATAAAAGTGAAACCCGCAAAATTATAATTTGCGTAATTACTGGCGGTAGGACCTCTTGTGAATCCGCGCGGGTAGGTACCACCACCCTGCTTATTTCTGCCGTGAAGCCGTAATGCGTTTCGGTTTGAAGGGTGGGGCAGCCGTTGTAACTATACTAAGATCTTAGAACTTATATCTCAAGGTGGGTGGCGTATTTACGTCGTAGATGTCCATGGGCTCCAGTAACCACTTAACACCAGGTGGGCTGTGAGCTCATCCACCCATCTAAGCAATAAAAAAAAGATCACATCACTGAAACGTATAAAATTGCCACAAATGTAGTTATAAAACTAATTAATTTACTAAAACACATTTTAATTTGATTGGTATTATGCAGTAGACTGGCAAACTGAAACTTCAAATTACCATGAACAAGCGATAAAGCCGTGTCATTATGGTGTATTACACCATACAAAACTATTACCGGACCATGCGAAGTATGGGTTACTGATGCCGTTACTTGGACACGAAACTGGAAAATTACTCAAACATACTTTTTGCAATGTTGTAGCGAAAATAACGGCAAGTTTTATAATAAAGGTTTCCATACCTTCCGATTTGAATGGTAGTGACAGGTATTTCTCCTGCTGGAAATACGAGACTAACAAAAGTGTTCACTCCTTTTATATTTTATATAATCAATCTAAAGTGGTCGTGGTCTAGAGAATAAGTCAGCCGGTCCATTCGTATCGATACGACGATGTCAGTGTTCGGATCCAGGAAGGCGCCAATTTTTATATTGAGATATGTATGTACTTAATACAATTTTACAACTGACTAACACGGCGAAGGAATAACATTGTTTAATAAACAAAACAAACCCGCAAAAATTATAATTGGCGTAATTACTGGTGGTAGGACGTAAATAGGCGAGACCCCGCACCACGGTACAAAGTTGTGCGCCCTACCACCAGCGCTTCATAGGAACCAGTGTGCTGGGGAGCAGAGAGTTAGGTTAGGTAAAAATAAGTAAATATTAGTGAATATCTTTACTTAATAGCTTAATACTGAGTGCGTCTTGAGCTCGTCCATCCAGAAACAACATTAAATAAAAAACCAGTAGCCTCAGTTTGGGTGCATCTTCCAACAGAGCGTTAGTTAACATTAATAGCATCTGACTGAATATAATGACCATGAGCTATGCTTGTGTCCAAACCATTGTAAGCGCACTTAACAATTATTTATCCAAAAAGCCACATCTCCCTACTTTGTATCATACAAAGGTACTATCAAGTTAAAAGCAGATATAAACTAAACGCCACTGAAATGAGAAAGTCTGCTGCTACAAAAGAGCTATCCGCTTGTTAATAAATCGCTTAAGCTGTAACTTAAGTTCGAAATTAACGAAAGTTTCTGCTTACCACCTACCGGGAATTCTGATCTGAGGACATTTTTTATACCTTGTTATAGTTTGCTGTGAGTATTTGGAAATAGGTAGCTAAATACATTTTAAGCACTCGACACATATTACATAAACTAAAGGTATGTAGGCTCTTGACCAGCGTTTACAAATCGTCTTCTCGCATTAAAACATACAGCTTTCATTAATTTTACAGGAGAGTGTTTTAAAGGTTTACCATGTGATATTTTTAATATTAATCATACATTTATTTTTAATTTTTTACCAGTTACATTATCTGTCTTTTAAAGTAAGATATATTTTTGTGTTAATTTTGTTAATAGTTGTCAAAACATAGGTAAACTAAAAAAAAAAAAAAAAGGAAAACTACGCTCTTTTGACAGTATTTATGAGAAAAATAAGGGTGATACCAAATGATTCCATTATTAAATCAAAGTCGAATAGTTTTGGATTTTGTACACTTTTAATGCGAAAAGACGAAATGTTCATAGAGGATCCACGATCAAGGTACAACAGCGCGTAGTAAAATGAAACGTAATTATTTCGTTAGTTTGGAGCTCCCGGAGTGAATCCAACTGCAATCATTTTTATACGCTTTAACTCATAATGTTGACGTAAGTTATAAGCCATTAATACTTAGTACATTCCTACAGAAATATACTAACTACGTGTACGTTCATGAAAGCGACAAGGCAATCGGGTACCGTCTTAAGAAAGAAAAAAAAAAAACATTGGTTGTTAACAAGTATCGATTTAGTAGCTTCGAATTCCGCGGCTACCCTGAGTGTTTTTGGAATTTCATCTAACTTATTAATTTCTTAAAAACACACGATCATTTTCATTCGCTAAAGAAAACTTTCAAATTATACAACAGTTAGTCCGCATCGAGTACTCACATCTATTTTTAGTACGCGATAAGCGCCGTAATTTCATTTTATTCACAACCGTGCTTACTGTTACTAATTAGGAGATCGTGTTTTTGTTTCTTTGTTTAGTCAGGTTTCAAACATTCAATTTACACCGATATTGTGATGTTCGTGAAATTTGATGATGTGACCGTTAGCTTGCGAGAATGATTTTCGTGCATTGAAGATTTATCGATAGAATCCTTGGACTGCACTTGAACTCAGCTGATTTTGGCGTGAGAGTAGTGGGCTGAAAATTTTTAATGTACCTAAAATAATTTAATTTCGATATTTCGTTGAGGAAATGGAGCAATAAAAGAATGTAGAGCGATGTCGTTTTAACCTCGCAGTTTTAATTAGATGATTTTACGGTTTATATATAGTTACAATTTTATTCGAAATTTGATTCGGCAGGCTGGTAACGCTCAGAATGCGCCCGACCGCAGTCGTGAGAGTGTGCGGAAACTTAAATGGTATTGGTGGCTCACAATATTTGGAACTGGAAACGGATATCGTCGCACTCATGTCTAAATTAATTCCATTCCGGCTTTGCGAACAGTTCCCTTCCACCCCGTCTGTATGTATGTAGGTCGAGCCGATGTGAACCACACGTATCATTCTAATTCTAAGGTATTGTAACAAAAACTTAATTCAAAAGAAAAATAAACCATTAATGCGACTTGCCGAGTTCAAATGTACCGGAAGCTAGAAAGTAGCTTTTCATCGGAAGCTCTTTGAAACATCCTTCATTTCTTAGTCAGCACTTTAGTGTTCTGACGAATATTAATTACCTCTAGACTCGACGAAAGGGGATTTTTACTTATTTATTTACAAACATACCACGACGTGTCTGAATTTACAAAGAGCTTAATCTCAATTACGGAAGCTTTTGACGAAAATATGATGTTGGAATATTGATGGCAGTTTAATTGTGGGGGAGGTCTGAGCTCTATTTTTGTTTCTATCTCCTTTCTTAGGAATTTTTGGTGGCGCGATATCTTCACGGTCCACGTCAAGCGTGGACGGACGAAGCATTATCTTACATTTTGAGCTTAACTTGAGCAAAAAGTTAGTATGTACCGTTAATTGTGCCGTGTCTTTTGAACTTAGCTCTCCGGGCGCAAACCTGCCTGAAAGCTTTTTCCTTCGCAGTAAGAGAGAGCTAAGTGTCTTGTACTTTCAATTAAGTATTACGTCTGACACCGGCACGTGCAAGTATCTACTCAAGGCAATATACATAGAATATCTTCATAGATTAAGCTTAGACCATACAGCGTTTCAAATTAATATATGTACATAGTACACACGTACGTAGTAAGTACTCGTAGAACATATCCTTCTTTTATTTAATATAAATTCACTGAACTATCTGTAATAAACAAATCATCTACGGAGAGGTCTGTTGTTGAAGTTTAAAATAACAAAAATATGCATTGACACAGAAGTTTCTCCGACGTCAGACTGCTTGCTTGTATCCACCTGCGTCCTTATTCTGTCGCTGTTTGTAAGCAACATTGTCGGTGGTCTTGAAGACAGGGATTTTGTCACAATGTCAGTTGGAAAATCATAGTGAGATTGCTAGCTGTTCATTTTGAACATTTTCAATTGTTACTTCATCTTAGTAAAAAGCTGTGTCTCCGATCTTACACGTGCAGAAGGGTTTTGTCTACACGTAGATGTACTAGTTAATCATAGCCGCAAGCCATCATACGAGCCGCTCTAATGGGACGAAGAAGTCAAACATGTCGTTTATCTGAATACGAAGTCTGGAAACACGTCAACTAAATGTTGAAGATATCAGATTCTACATAATTATGCTATAGATTTTGATTTATAATATGGATGCCGGAAATCAACGTACAAGAAAGTAAGACCTGGACTCCGATTGGCAAATGTCATTAAGAAAGACATGTCGCCGACCAGGAATAAAGCTTCGTGATATGGTCACCAGGTCTACTAACCATTACAACAAAATACTGATAAATCGAACATTCGTTCGACGTCTATAGTCTATAGGATTACTGGATAGACTATTCTTCGATCACATGATGAATAACTCTGTCAATGTAAGTGCCTTCTTGTTGAATTATACTATTGTCATTGCCTATCAGTAGCACTTCATCATCATCATCATCAACAGCCCACAGTCGTCCACTGCTGGACATAGGCCTCTCCCAATCCACACCACTGAGCCCGGTCTATGGCTCTCCTGATCCACTTCTTGCCGGCCACTGTTCGAAGGTCATCGCACCACCTAGCCAGGGGGCGTCCCACGTTACGTCTCCACTCGAGAACCCGTCTGCTCCAGCGATCATCAACTCTACGGCATATATGAATAGCCAGTAGCACTTATTTGATATACCTAAGCTTGAAAAATACAAAATTGCGTTAATACAAAAAAGGCTTTAGAATTATAACAGCGTCACGCGATACGACGTTTAGTGTAGTGCTGTCAGTCGCGCTGCGCCTCTTGTATTATTCAGATCGGCCATCAACGCGTCGTCGGAGTGACAACTTGTCTATACACGCTTATCGCGACACAACTACCGCTCATGATTACTGTTTAATGATTTTAATGGCGCCTTATTTATTTTATGTGACCTCGTTTACGTTTTGTTTTGGGTTTCAATTTGTCAGTTACTTGAACGAAGAGTTTATTGTGTTTATAGGCTACAAGCGGCCCGCTCCGGTTCCGCTCGGATCTTTAAGAAACATTTCAACGATATGTGACGTTGTTTAATTTTTTAAAATAACAGAAACTAACTGAAAATTGCGGCACATTGAATTATGAAACTATGTTGCGGCATAACTTTAATAGTTAGACATATGCTGTTACGACACTTTTTGTAAATAATAATGTGTTTTACAAAGTAGTAGCACATTATTTTATTCTATCATCAATAATATTCGCAGGGCACGCGATGTAAAGAATATTTTAGGTAATTTTTTTACAACTTGGGTTGAGTTACATTATTGGAGTTTTAGCAAAGAACCCTAGCTTTTTTAAAAAAGATTATAGCCTATGTTACTCAGGAATAGTGTAGCCTCCACACAGTGAAAGAATTTTTCAAATCGGTTCAGTAGTTTCGGAGCCTATTCAATACAAACAAACAAACCAATCTTTCCTCTTTATAATATTATTTAGTATAGAAGTATAGATAAGCGACTTTGATTTTTAATGATATATCTCGTTAACTTAAATTTCAAGTGAACATATCTGCGCTTTGTAACATCGCGAGATGTTCTCAGCAGTAGACATGTGGTTTACGTCTGGAGTATTATAATGGAATAATTACGGGGAATTAAGTCTTCGCACCAGAATGCACGCAGTTGTGGGCTGGAAACTGGGCGTGTAATACGAGTATAAATGAATGTTTTCAGCTTATCTGAGAGTCATGACATACAAATACTAATGAGGATGATAAATAGAGCCAAATTTAACTAAATATAGATAAGCCAACAGCTCGTCTACTGTAGTCGCTGGCTAGTTTTACGAAAATACACAAGAACATTTTGCAGAAACTATCGTCCAGGTCAAATGAAAATTCATTATTATATAATCCAGAATAAGCTCCTTAGCTTGTTCCAGGAATAAATTGCAAGTTATTTCTCGCACCGTCGGGCACCATATTGACGGCGGCACTTAACGGCGCATAAATCTGTCTGAAAAAATAATTAAACAAAATCAAAGGCCGGACGACACAGGAAACGTTGGTAATTTTGGGCCGTATGTTTGAATTGGGCCTTTAATTAGTTATTATATTATAATTTTTACTGGCGGTAGGACCTCTTGTGAGTCCGCGCGGGTAGGTACCACCACCCTACCTATTTCGGCCGTGAAGCAGTAATGCGTTTCAGTGTGAAGGGTGGGGCAGCCGTTGTATTAAACTGAGAACTTAGAACGTATATCTCAAGGTGGGTGGCGTATTTACGATTTACGTTGTAGATGTCTATGGGCTCCAGTAACCACTTAACACCAGGTGGGCTGTGAGCTCGTTCACCCATCTAAGCAATAAAAAAAATAAAAATATGGACACTAATTTATAGTGTAATTATCAACAACAAAAAAACTGGAAAAAAATCGTGGTTATATAATTAAATTTATTTTGAGGTTCGTTATGAAAGCCAATATGTAGTCGGTAAAACTTCAGTAGACTTCAAGCGCTCGTTGAAGTTTTAATTGCGTTCAATCACGGGTCCCGTCTTTCCAGCCGTTCTAACAAAAACGCGCATCACACTAGGCTGGAGACAAAGCAGAGTTGTGGAGCTCGTCTCAGCAGATTTGCAATGCCTTACCAGAAGTACAAGCATTTCGTAACCCTCTTTCAGGAACTTCATCATTACGAATGTTAGCCTTCAGTCGAAACGTACGATTGCTTCTCAACAGTGAGCACAGGCTCAGGGCGAGGTCAGGTCAACATGTAAATTCCGTCTTCATAAAATATGAGATAAAGCGCATGGACCACTTTATCAAGTTCTCGTCTGAACAGAATTCGGAATCGATCTCATCAAAGAGCGTCACGCGTCGCGCATCACAGTCGCACGGACGACATATGCGTCTAGTGTGAAATACCCCTTAAAACATAATACCTACACCGTGAATATTGAGATTTACCCAACTTCGATAAAATGATGACTGTGCTTAGAATGTTCACGTCTGTTCTTTTTGTGTGTAACAATAATATTTTGCAGCCGCCTTGATTACTCTTAGCATCGGGCTACTGTTTTAATAATGTTAATTGAGGGAGTGACATTGACTTTCCAAAGCAATAATAAGCTCTACCCTAAGAAATGAGCTCACGACTAGCCCAGTGCCTCGAAAAGACCACAATTACCACCTTGACACATAAAATCAAAGTATAGATTGTATTCTGATTATGCCACTCGCGTTTCAAAATGCATCCAGGTTACGAATGGGCAAAATCATGATATGTACTGACGCGTAGGTACTTTCACCATGTACTTCGGCCACTCAGCTGATCTGATATCTCTAGCAATAATGATCGTCCATCCACCTAATAAATAAATAAAAATGTGTGTGTGTGCAAGTCACACACGGTAGAAGTGAAACTTATAAAATATAAAATTAATCGCAAGGGTCAAGCACTCCGCAGTGCAATAGAGCAGCTGCACCCTGGGGGAACCGCCTGCATGATCAAGATATCCCTACGCCCTACGTCAATTGGGTATGATTGAGCAAGAGCAATACCCGAACGTCTATCAACTGTGTAACATCTCGTCACCGCGATTCAGGAATTGTTGAATTTACGTGCAGCGACATTTGTTGACAACAAACTAAATAGAAATAAAATAAACATGGCGCGTAACGGAAGAAATTAAGATGGCGCGTAACCGAAAAACGTTACATACGTTTTTTCCTCCCTACGTCGATAACGAAGTTTCACTTTAAAAATTAATAAGAAAAAACTTACGCAAATTCATACTTAATGTTTGCCTTGTCAAAACGTTACACAGCGGTGTGAGTAGTGTACAAATCAAAGATTCGGAGTCTGCGTAAGGCGCGTTCACGCACGTTTGCATTGAAAAATGTCGCCAACTCGTGGAAGTGCTTCGCCACACAGCGAACGACGTCATGTGTAAATATTCCTAACGCAGTCATTCGTTCTGTTGTCTACGCGAGGATGTTGGACTCCTCGCGCATGTTGACACGAGGACGACGTCGCAAATTACAATAATGATCTAAAGCTTTCATATATGGATTAAAACACTTAATTAATCAGTATTATTTAATATGAGCACACACTTAACCGAAGTTGAGTAAAAAGCGAGATAGCTACATTTTAGAATTACAGGTATCGAATGCGTTTAGGAATTGGTTTGATATAGCACAAAAGCACAATAATAATTATTTATTTATTTCTCTCTTAAAGGTATAGTACAAATACAAATGGAAATTAACCTTATAATTTATTTTGTAAGCCTTTTAAAGAGCTGAAGTTTGTACGAGGTTCAAAGACCTGTATTACTGATCTCCAGGCTCCCTCCTTCTTAAGATAGATGAGGTTAGGTTAAATCGTGAACAGATGCTGCGGACTAGTGTTGAGAGATCATTAAGGTGTTATCATTTATGAAGGTCAGTATGCGTGTGTGAGTGAATGTGTGTATATGTGGGCGTGGGCGCGCATGCAAGTTGTGTTGTGTATGTGTGAGTATCTTCAATTTTTTTATTGCCCTTGTAGGCGGACGAGCATACGGCCCACCTGATGGTGAGTGGTTACCGTCGCCCATGGACTTCAGCAACGCCAGGAGCAGCGCCAAGCCGCTGCCTACCGCTTAATACTCTCCACAAGCCTCGTTTGAAGAAGTACATGTCATAGCGCTCGGGAAAAACCGTGGAGGGGAGCTCATTCCATAGCCAGATGGTATGTGGCAAAAAAGACCTCTGGAAACGCACTTCATCTATGTGTGTTGTTATTACCATTACATAGGTATAACTAATTACATAATTGATTAATAAATAGAAATGGGAACGTGTACACTCGCGGTACGTTGTCGTAGGAACTATTTACCGATAAACGAGATGAAGCAATATTTTCATTTATGCTGCTATAAAACAAATTCCAACATTCGCTCGTAAAGTCAATACAGAAGCTCAAACAAAACGTTACCAAGTGCTCGGCTACGTATTTGCAATGCAATTCTGTTACTCTCTACGCTTCAACAATATACCTAACTAGTTTTGTAGCGCGGCTCCACGCGCCTTTTAAACTTAGTAAAACACTAAATAGAAATTCTTCTTTATTCGAACATATATGTGTGTACATCTGATGGTGAGAGGTCATCGTCGCTCATGGGCGTCAGTAATTTTAGGAAAACAGCCGAGTTGTTGACAACCGGTAGTGAGCTTTTAAAATCTCGATTGAAGTGGCAATTAGCGTCTAAGCTCTCGGAAGCGCTGAGTTAATTTTACCGGAGGGCATGCAGCAACCAATATGCTGTATTCAAGCACACTGTGAATGAACATAGCGCTTTCAGTTAGTAAAGGTGAAGCCTGCATGGTCGCGCGGTGGAGTGGGGAGTGGTGGCGAAAATTAGCAAAACCGACGATACATCGAAAAATATTTTTCTGATCATCGCTTCCTACGAAACAACCAATAACAAAAAAAAATGAAGATCAAAGTCCTTTCGTAATTCCAGAAGGACTAAATATTCCGCGTAACCAAGGTGTTTGACAAAGCGATCAGCTTTCAAACACAGAAGGTCGATCGGAAGGAGGTGGAGCTTGTATTTTATGGAACTATTAATTATGAAAAGACCTAAAAAGATATAACTTGATACGTAAATCACCCTTCGAACCAAATGCAAGAATACAGTAATGGTAACTATTCAAAGTTTTAATTTAACCATTTATTAAAACAACCTGTAATAATATGAAGAAATAAACAAAGAACCTACAAAAGGATACTCGATTTTTTTTTATTTATACAGAGAGAACATACATGTGTATGTATATCAGAACAAAACAACATTAATTCACGAACGTGGCACACAAACAAACCGACCCAGAGTCGAACAAGACCACTATCCATTACACTGCTCGATCGAGTACCAAATCTACCTTTCCCCAACTTCAACCGAAAACCACTTAAAAACCTCAACGTAACGTAAACAATGTACAAAGGGAAAATGAAGACAGTCAATCAAGTCGTTTTAGACTGTGAAATTTAGTCATTTATAATTACATATGTACGTCACAGGGGCACATGAGAAGTTAGAGTTGGGGATTTTTGTAGAAATGTTATTAAAAAAATGCATTTAGGCTTCGGATGGAGCGAGGGAGAGCTTTGTTCTTTCGCACAAGCTTACGGTTTACGAAGTATTCACGTACCAAAACACTTGGATTAAATATAACTTAGCAAATAAAAACTGTGCTATTGGATTTTAATAACTGTAATTAGTAATATGACCATTTTGACTTGTGAAACGTTAGTGTCGCGTGTTGTACGAGTAGTACGAGTAGTAGGGTTTCAACTTTGACATTCAATCAGTCACCTGTAACAATGAAATAATGAATAAAACAATATTACGCCGTAAAAGTGTTTAATCACGTAAGGTATGCGTATAGGTACTTCATGACAATACCAATGTCAATCATTTTTGGGCAGTGATTATGAGCATTTCTGATCGTATACAGGGCTGCATAAGATAAAAGTCGGTTCGACTGCTATTATCCGAAAGTTATCATTTGATTTGATGGACGATTATTTGGTTTCTCTATTTACTTCTCGAAATTTGTTGGTTCGGTTGTCTTGTCGAGAAACAGTGATGAGTTCTGGTCTCGGAGACGGTGCATCTGTTTTTTTTAATTGACAATTTCTGTGCAAGTTTTGTAACATTAGAAGAATTAAATATGTTAATAACAATAAAAACACTAAACTGAACATTAGGCAGCTCCTTGACTGTGCCTCTGGCATTGCTGACGCTCATGAATCAGAGTGACTACTTACCATCAAGTGGGTCGTATGCTCGTCCGCCTACAACAAAGTGAACAAAATTCTTGATAGTTTTTATTTTACATTAACAATGGGATCCACATTAGGAAAACTTATCTCTGTGAGTTACGGTATACATCTGCATAAGTACCAGGGACTTTATTTATGAAGGTATTTCGAGCAAAAATATTCTTGTTAGTGCTGAATGTTATTGTAATTTTGTACTACGTATAATGTAAAACCTTGATTATCTTGATGTAAAAGACAAACGCAAATAAAAACTGAAAGTAAGGTCTATAAAAGTAGAGGGATCCCTTACGTGAGCGCCAGTAACGAGCCAAGTGGAACCCTTCACAAGTTGGACGTGCAATCAGCGCGGGCAGCGGCCGCCTCGACATCAGACACCTGCTAGTTTCCAGCGTCTCTGTGCACTAGTCGAGGGTCGACAGTCAATCAACTCTGAATCGCCCATAGCTATCACTTATATTAGTCATTCCAATTGTTTTTATATGTAAAACATTGCGGAAATAATTCCGAAGTTACATAAAACAGTCGCAAAAATGTCCTCATGTAAACAGTATTTATTGTCTTCGGTTTGTCTCGCCAGCCGTACACATTCAAAACCAGTGTTATGGATTAATCTCGATTTGATTTCCTCATTATAATTATTATTTCCAACGTTTCCATTTTAAAAATAGACGGTACTCAGCACAATCTCGACTAATAGCACATTAGTTGTCCGCGAGCCTTATATCCTGCGAGCCCGGACACTGAGGACTATCCGAACCGCTTGAAATAATATTGGAACAATATTAAAATATAAATAATGAATCCAATTAATCCAAATAATATAATTTATGCAATTAATAACTGGAACAATAAAAAAACCGTAAACAAATTAATTAAACGTAAAACCAATAAAAGAACAGTAAAAGTAATTTGAATTATGTAAACAATCTTTTTTTTTTATTGCTTAGGTGGGTGGACGAGCTCACAGCCCACCTGGTGTTAAGTAGTTACCGGGGGCCATAGACATCCACAACGTAAATGCCGCCACCCACCTTGAGATATGAGTTCTAAGTTCTCGGTATATAAAACAAATTAATCAAATCAAAAAAATTTATTCAACATAAATGAAAGCACATACTTGTTGAGCGTCAAAAAGAACTCCCGCCAATTCACAAAAATTTGCCTCCGTCCTGAGAAGAACTGGCAAGAAAATTAAAGGGCATGTTTTTTTTTTATAATTAGATTATAGCTACAATGGCTGCCTCACCTTCAAACCGAAACGCATTACTGCTTCACGGCAGAAACAACAAGCAGGGTGGTGGTACCTACCCGTACGGACTCACAGGAGGTCCTACCACAAGTAATTGTGCAAATTATAATTTTGCGTGTTTGATTTTTATCACACGGATGTTATTCCTTCGCCGTGGAAGTCAATAGTGAACATTTGTTGGGTACGTATATCATTAGAAAAATTGATACCCGTCTGGGATCTTGCATCGCTCAACACGAATGCACCGGACGTCTTATCCTTCAGGCCACGACGACCTCACAAAACGTTCACACGACGTTGTACTAAAAATGTCGTTTCCTCCGTACTCGCTCCTTTAAAAGATACTGTACGCATTACCAAACTTAGTTTTATCGGAACAAGACTAACAATTAGTCAGTGATTTCGCGCTCCTAACCCAAGGTGTTTTATTGCAGTAATACTCCCTAAACTTTCAAGATCACCCGATTTTTCCTTAGAACCTCAAATCGGTTTCAAGGAAATGTAATCCTTATGTTCTGTCCAATAAGGTACGAAACGTATTGGCATCTTTTTGATCAGTAACAAGGTGTACATTTCCCGAATAAATACCTTTTCCGGATATTCTTTATCGTGCCCGGGAAGGTTCCGGTGCTGATGTAAAACTAATTGCGGCTGTCTTCACGGGTTCCGCTCGAATAGATTTTACGCTAAATTTCTATGACTAGTCTACGGCGTCTTGTCTTGTGTGCAATTGAGACAGGTTAGCAGTGGTATTCATATTATTATGACCTCCTTGTAGTGTTATAGGCACCGGTAACCACTTAATATCAGGTGAGCCATCAGTTCGTCCATTAGAATAAAAACACTTTAACTACGCTTATGTTTCAAACAAGTTTTAAAAAAAAAACTTAGTCGTACGAAGCAACTTAGCTCTTACAGTCAATAGGAATAGTCTAACGTACATATCTATTCAAAAAACATTTATAAATTAAATTAATATTGACGTATTCCCTTGTGTAACTTCTTCGTCAGAGCTTCTAATATTCTTCAATAGTACTAATATTGCATTGACATGAACACCGGCTACAAGCTCTAGTAACCACTTAAAACTAGGCGGTCCGTCGGTCGTCTGTTTATCTATAGCAAAATAACAAGTTGTAAGTTTTTTATGTTTATAAAGTACAAACCACATTCTCCTGGTATCACATACAAACCGAAATTCGATGAGAAAACTTTTACTATGTCGTATAGCTTTCGTAAAACTTTCCGTGAACCAGTTATAGTTCGAGAGAAAAGCTCGTCTGCTACCTCTGTATGTACTTTGTACTCATTAAATGCGTTGGGTAAAACTATTAAATAAGTATTGTACTAAATAGTCAATATGTTGCAAAATGTTGGTTGTGTGTTTCACCATTTAAAAAAAACAATGTACCTGAACTGAACTGCTATTAAAACTAATGTACTAGCAATAATTATTCGATACTTACATACGATTATTATGTACAACAGTGTGCGTAGTGTGAATTTTTTAACGTTTTCGATAGCGTAAAAGTTAACTCAAATTTGTATGGAGTTGGAACGTTTGCCGCTAGGGGCCAACTTTAGAAGTTAACTTTTACGTTATCGAGAACGTTAAAAGCTCGCTCTAAGCACACAGACGTCACTCGGTAAATTCTTTTTTGAACTCATACTTAATAACGAGTTGGGGTTCCGGATAAAATTATGAACAGCCTTCAATCGAAGAAACGTTCATTGGCAGCTCTCAGAATCTATATATTAATACGTGAAGCAAAAACTTTGTATCTCTTTTTACGAAAATTGCGCGGACGGAGGAGTATGAAATTTTCCACACTTATAGAGAATATAGAGAAGAAGTGCACAATGCTAATATTTTTTTAAATAATGAACAAAAAATACATTAAATCAATTAATAAAACATTACACACACTACCATGTATTTGACACACACCCACGCATGCATAATATTTGTTTATTGTCAAACTTTCGTTATTCCTTAAAGTCTGTGGTCAAATTGACAATAGATTAATATTGTTTGTCTAAAGCGTAGTCTTGGTGAAATCTCGAAGTATAATAGTCTTTGACAATAGAATCATATTAATTTACAAACTTATAATTTCAATTAATTATAGTCGAATTTCGACTACCAAGGGACCACTAGTTTAAAGTAACTGTTCAATTGATGGTGATAAAGAGAAACATTTAAATTGCAAACAAATATATTTTATTTCTCCACTAGTCCCGTGCCGCCTGCAATACTTATACTAACCTAGTTTGTATTGCGCTTTGTGGTTAGTATTCTTAATGTAGTCGGGTTTTTATTTGTTTTATGTTGTTTGATTTCAGTTATATAATTCACTATAATTACATAAAAAGTTATTATGTGTTCAAGATGATGTGGCTCATTATTTTTCTTATGTAAAATTTTCGCAGATATAATTTTATATGCCATTCCCATAACTGAGACGAGCTTAATGCTGATGTGTTGAAACCAGTCAGAAGCAGAAATGGGTATGTAGGAGCGTGCCGAAGACACATTCACAGGCTCGTAAAATATTACTCTTCTTTCTCAGTTGGGTAAAACGAATCTATTTTACTACAAGTACATTGCGGTCCTATAATAAAGGTTAGTAAAATGCGTCCGAAAATGATCTCGTAGGAGCTCCTCGTGTATTCCGTGAGCCGTGCCCGAGTTATGAGCCGGCGACAGATGTTCTGATCTATTACGGGTCTTCCGGCCGCCGGCAGGTGACCCTACATGATATATGTATTTATCGAACGTCGATGACTGGCGGCTTCGGCTTCTTATTGTTAGGTAACGCTGTATACAAAATAGATTACTTAAAGGAAATGTCCAATGCTTGAATTATGACGTCAAACGCACTGTTATAGCGGGATTCGCTACGTAGATTTAAAAAAATGAAATACGAAGTTATGGAGGTCCGACGACAGTCACGCGCACTGATTTAGGAGGATAGGAGAAGACTTGACCGTTCAGGTCGAGAGATTGTAGAAGACTTGACCGCTCGGGTCAAGAGATTGTATCAGACTGTCCGTTTGCGGGGCGGACGGAACAGGAGAGCTCGGGAATGCTGATCGTGCAGCTTGGTTAGGGCTGTCAGCCATATAGTATTCATACTAGGGTTATAACAGCACGGTCCCCTGATCGCAACGCAACTGAACAATGCCAACACCGCTGCATAGAAGCTCAAGTTACTTTAATATGTATTGAAAGAAGCAGCATGTTCTATTGTGGTGGATGGCAAGTTGAGATTTCGGTAATGATGCATTCAATACGTTTGTATCTGAAGCTGCGTGATGACTTTATTTATTTATCTTAAAACATTTTGACGATTCGTTTCTCGTCGGTGAAGGGCGGTGAAAGGTTTATTTTCCGCTACTCTTACTATATTTGGTAATGTTTAGTCGCGTCACGACTTTCCTATTTCTGCAACCGAGTACTGGGACGATTCGGTTAGTGGAGTATAGGAATAACTATTATTTCTGTACAATTCAAGATTCGACTTAATGTTTCAAACCAAACTCTGACATTCTCGTAACGCGCATCGTCAGATCGAGATAGATAGATATACAGGTTTGTAATACCCAACAGGAATACTAAGTTTATTGTAAGCTCTTTAAACCAGCTTTCAATAATACAAAGCACTGTTGATGTTGGGTGGAATTCGCAATCGTTGAATAATAAATCTCGTCGGCACCTAGTGTCGACAGTCCACAATCACGATACGAACGCCATATTTTTATTACGTCGGGGAGGCGTGACGATCGGCGTTTTAAAACTCACATTAATCAGACGCACAAAGAATGAGCGACCATTGTCCTAAAGATCCCGATACATTTATCATAAGCGATTCAACCGGAATAAACCACAATGGGCGTTTTACGTAACGATTTATGAATTTTCACGCATTGCCTAACGTGCGACGCGTCTGTGTTTTTACAGAGTCGGGTAAAAACGTTGTTTCGGGAGGATTAATGGAAGTCCTGCCCTGATTCGACGATAAATTCATTGTGTGACTGTACTGGGAGCCTTTTCGAGAGGACTCGCTCGGTCTGAGTGGCTGCCGTCATGAATTTCAACACTAATTACACCCGGTGTTGGTGATCTATTGAAGTGCCAGTGATTACATCATAACGTATAGAGACTTAGTGTCTCTACTAAAAAATAATGTGTGGTGTCGTGGGACACCGGATAGGAATGAAGTTCCTTATTATAAAAATATTAATTTTAAGTTCTATTCGAGGTATAAAGAAAATAAAACTGGAGATTTCGCAACAACCCACGGTCATTCGGTAGCGTGCGAACTTATTGTGGTACACTTCATTCACGGTTGTTTGCATAAGAGTTAATGTATTGCGCAAACTAACGCTCTGAGATCGTGGTCAATGAATGATTAAAAATATTATATGTTATTTTTTATACGTTATTACAAAGCTAAGTCGTACACTGTGTGCATTACTAATTTGTACGTTATTACAAAGTTAAGTCGTACACTGTGTGCATTACTAATAAAAATCTTACGTTACGGACGTTTTTCCCCGGTTAGGGTACCCCTCCGCATCGTCCCATAAGGAACTTCGTTCCAAAACTTGGGTTTTTCATAATACAGGAAAAAATACTATGGAACAGTGAGTTTAAAAACAGAGAATTTTGGAGCTTGAACGATGAACGAATAAACGATCATTGTTAGCGCTTACCCAACATATTATATCAAACGTATATCTTCGTTTATTTAGATATAATATGTAATACATATCTATGGAAGATTCTAACAAAAGTAAAGTTTGTTTATTTGTACTTCGGGTGCCTGGATCGCGTTTAGAATATCTTTCAATCGTCCAAACTCACACCATTCCTGTATACATTGCTCGGAAGACCCCTTTGATAAGTGGGTAATTCTATTTTTACTACGATAGGTATTCAAATGAAAGTCTCAAACATGCTGAGATTCGAGAATGATAGAAAGATATGAGAAGTTTTGCTTGTAAATGTGATATGAGTGGGTTGTGAGGCGCGTGTGATGCGGGGCCTCGCCTACGTCACTCGACGACCCTGTTACTAATTATTTGACACCTACGCTTTTAACCCCTTTTAATATAACATGTTTTAACATTTGAACTTAAACGCTTATCTACCCACTGTCGATTTGAACGTGGCTAATAGTTTGGGTCCCTGTCCCGTGCCTTCTGTACTAAAGCTTTAGAGTATCTATTTGTGTTCTGTTCGCGGTGATTCTTTTTATGTTAGATTGAAACATTTTGATTAGTGATTTTTTCCCTAGAAAGGAACGTCTTTAATTCATTCGGCGATTTTGAATATTTTTATCAACAGGATATTAGATTTTTGGACATAGACAGATTAGTGGTGGGAGTGGTGATAGAGCAACAAGGCGGATAGCGCGGCGATATCTAAGAATTGGCAATCTTTGATTTATGTAGTCCTAATCAGTCAAAGAAAAAATATCCTGCTATCTAAGGATAAGTTTTCAACAGATCCGATAGAAGAGACCGTTCCTAAAATAAGATTACCAATAAATTATGAATGCCCCACGACGCCGACCTTAATAAAAGCCTTTACAACAGCACCCTTTCGATAAATTTTTCCATTTTAATCTGTACGATCAATCGCAGGTCGCGATAAATAAAACCGTTTCCGCGTCGTGATCTCGCGGCCTTCGATCGTTAAGACGAACTTCGAGGATTACTTTATTTTTACAACAGCTACTTTTACGGCCCAGGAGGTTTGCCACTTCTTCTTTCTGTTTCAAAATTGAATTCTTGCACTAAAATAAGGTTATAATTGATTTTAATGGCGTACGTGGAGATGTGCGCTCGGTCCATCTTGTGTCAACCGGTATCTGAGTCTGCAGATACCACAGGAGAATTACTGCTGTCTACTGACAGACATGACCAAAGTTTAAGCCCAGAGCATAATCGTACTATCGTGTACCGAAAATTTCCTCTAACTCACTCTTACTCACAAAAGGTTCAGTCAGGATCGAATCAACGATCCGTCTGGTTACCGGCAGCTTGCGGATTTCAATACAAAACTATAAGACGAGTATCTAATAACACTTGTTTGAATCTAACTTCGAATGCGCGGAAGCTAAATTGCTCTGAAATAACACGTGTCTCACGATTTACTCACCGGAAGCATAGAAAGGGTAGTGATAGCAACACGTAGGTCAAGTTTCATGCGCAAGCATGATATCTGGTCTAATTTTTCAGGAGATTTAATAATCTTGTTTTGAAGTGTAATAATACTTGCTTTGAAAAAGCGGCGCGACACGATCTCCCCCTTGTCGTAACCGCCTCTAATTATATACCCGACCTATACGACGAGACAATTCAAAGCCGCCGTCGCCCTAAGCACGTCCTGTCAGATCCTCCCGATCCACTATCGGTGTTTTTAGGTATTCCAAGCACCGGTCACTGTTCTCGTTAAATTCGGCGAATGCAACAAAGAGTTCGACATGCACTTAACCCCACAAACCTTTCAGATTCCGATCCGGTGGTAGATTCAGCGAGGCACCACTCTTGCAGAGCTAGTGTTCACAAGCTCTCCTAGGTTAAGCCCCGTGAGCTCGCCTACCAAACCGGTGAAGCTAGAATAGCCTCTCGAGGCTACGAGCCATCAGGTAGTGAAAAAAAGAATAATAATGCAAGCACATTGTTTGTGAGTAATTTCTGTCCCAACAATCAGTATGGCCGGTTACTTGGATAGTACATATGTGCATGGGGTCTGGACACTACAATCGAAGCCCAATCAGGGAAGGATACGGAACTTTCCCAGCAATGTATTGATTATAATCCTACTGCGAAGACGATACTCATAGAAAAATGCATCTTTTACACTTTATTGTGATTTTTAATGGGATAAGGGTATCGCAGGTGACCTAAATACGTTTTTGTTGAGCACTAGAACAATTGGGAGACATGACGACCGGTTGTCTCAGCAGAATGTCCCAGGGATGCACGTGAGACCTTCTGGCTCTATTCAGATAATCCTCGAGTGGAAATCAGACGTTTAGGTAGTGAGTAACGTAGGGATTGTAGCGTCAACCCCTGCACTGTTAGCCCGCTGCTCCAAAAGTAAAAGTTTTTAATTGATTAATGTCTTGTTTCTAAATATGTATCTAAAAGCATATCGGCTGCTGGTCGGCAACCATAGATAATTATAAACGTAAGCGCAACGTGAATATCAGCTTGAGACGCAAATCTGGAGAACTCGTTACAATTACTCCAGGAATTCGAACAACAATTTTTCTACTTTTCAATGTGGTTTCTTCATTTTAATGCTCCAAATAAAAGTGCATTGTCGTTGGGAGACATCCGAGAGCACCGTATACAGAGGCGGTGAAGCCGCAGCTCTGAATGTTATCCTGCCCGCGAGTTAGTTCCACGTTATCGCGGTTTTAAAACACGCCCTCGGAAACTGCCTTTGTTGGCCAACTTTATATTTGGCACCGACAATGTTGGCTAATTAGTTGAATAGGTCGCCACTTCGTACAGTTGACATTGTAAAACTGGTAATGTTGGCTAATTAGTTTAGTATTACTGGCTAATGAGATGTTAAAAGTTTTTAATAGTGTCCTTAGTTAGGATATTAAGCCAAAGTAATAATGTTATTGCCTTGTCATTGGTCCTTGATATGTGTAAAAGTTTTCAGGCTAACCAGACGTCTTGAGGTTGCCAAAAGTAGTTTTGAAAGATTACTGCTCAGGTATAGACATATATACAGATTAAGCTAATAAAAAACCTTTTGAAAAGTACAACGTAAGTTGAACTTTACACAATTGAAAAATTGAACTTTTGAACAAAAACAACACAAGACTTTCTATTGTTCTTTGAATACAATTGTGTAGAAATAATTAGAACAAGTCGTTCCCAAAACAGCTGAAAATAGATAAAAGCTGATTAATTTGCCATTCACTGTTATTATAATTGTGTTAATTAATTCATGAAGGTTTCTTTTATGCATAACACGCGATGATTCGGTTATTACATATTCATGCGACGTGTGACTCGTTCAGAAGTACATTCATGTATACTTTACACAGAAAGTAAAGTAATTACTTCAAATATTTTGAAACTCCCAGAGTTTGGCTGCCGAGCTTACACCCCATTTATTTTATTCTGGATGAGTGCTCGAGGTGGGTGGCGCATTTACGTTGTAGATGTCTATGGACTCCAGTCACCACTTAACACCAGGTGAGCTGTGAACTCGTCCATCATAAATCTAAGCAAAAAAAAAAATAAAAATCATACCTAGTGTTTAGTGCCTATAAGAACCCATAGACATCTACAACGTAAATTTCGCTACACATCTTGAGATATGAGTTCAGTCTCAGTTTTGTAGTAACACGGCTGCCCCATCATTCAAACTGAAACACATTACTGCTTCACGGCAGAAATAGGCAGCGTGGTAGGTGGCACCTACCCGTGGGGACTCCCAATATGCCCAGTAAGTGGTTACGGAGGAAGCCCGTAAGATATATTATAGTGTAGTCCGGTATGTGCGTAAAACACGTCCCGGCGTATTGAATCTCGGACACAGCCTCTGAATGTTGTAATATAATAGTAAAATCACCCCTTCAACCCCCTTTTTCGACTCATTAAAAGTATTAAAGTGAGGTAGCGCCCCGATCGTCCTGAATACGAAATTTCAAAGATGAAAGGTAACAGCCATTCCATTCGAAGCATAATTTATGATCTACTTTATGGCCCCCATAAAACGCAGCCCGATGGATAAGACAGTTTTAATGAAAAAAATTAAGTGAAAATATTTTATATTGTATTACGCGTTTTATGAGTTACGTCGCCCTATTTTTCATATTTATTGAGGAGATCAAGTGATTTACTGAATTCGTTCGGGATTGTGTCTGTTCGCTGCGTGTTACGTTGGTTTTATAAACAGAAAAATTAACAGTACAGCAACGTAAACCCTAATGTAAGAGTGCGTTCACCCGACACTGCAATAAAAACAACAAACAAAAAGGGTTAGTCCGGTTTCCCAAATTAGAAAAAAAAAATCGTAGCTCTTAAAATACAACTACTTACATGTATGCATACCTATATGTAGGTGTAATATACACGCATAGATAAAGGTAATATTTAATTATTTAATTGAGACGTTACATTCGATTCGATTCACGGATAGAAGTGATCACTTTTCATCAGGTTTTTAATATTTCTTCAAATGGATAGATAAGCTTATCGCCCACCTGGTGTTAAGTGGCTACCGGAGTCTGTAGATAGCAAAAAATAAGATAAATTTGTCATTATAATAATTGGTTTGTACGAGTTTGTGGGTTGGGTGTATTGTGAGCCCGAATAAACTGCATTGGTAGTTATAGTGGAGGTTTATTTTTATGCCACCGCTCTGTCTTCTTGTGCCGTGAAGTCAAGTAGTCCGGTCTTAAAGGTAGCCAGTATCTCAATGGGATGTGGGTCTAACTTTTTTTTTTATGCTTCGATGGATGGACGAGTTCACAGCCCACCTGGTGTTAAGTGGTTATTAAAGCCCATAGAGATCTACAATGTAAATGCACCACCCACCTTGAGATATAAGTTCTAAGGTCTCAAGTATAGTTGCAACGGCTGCCCCAACCCTTCAAACCGAAACGCATTACTGCTTTACGGCAGAAATAGGCAGGGTGGTGGTACATACCCGTGCGGACTCACAAGAGGTCCTACCACCAGTAAAAGTAACTGTTCATTTATAGTTGAAAAAACCACGAATTATTTAGAAACTCTTTATATCAGTTCCGTCCTTTGTAATGAGTTACCTCAAGGCAGTATGGCTGCGGAGAAGGGGGCGGTGTAGTCGGATTCACACAGCATTGTGCTTGGTAAAAGGCTCGTTGTGTTTTGAATATGCGCGGGGCGGCCGCAGCCCCCACTAACAGTGTTGCGGTCGCGCGGTCTGCGGTGCGATCTGCTGCTGACTGCGCGCTGTCGATAACCTACCCCCCACCCTTGAGTCATATTATTAACTTACTAGCCGTATTCGCCCGCTTCCCTGGGGAATTAAAATTAACGTTATTATTTATTGTCATTATTATTAGGGAGTCCAATACTCATATAAATATTAGCCTATCCATTAAATACATGTATTTTCTATATGGATACCAAGTTTCAAGTCAATCGGATGCATGGTTCAGTAGTTATATGGGAACATCCATAAATACCACTGTAAATTTATATATTAGTATAGACTAGATTTTGCCCGCGACTTCATTTACGTAGTAGGTGAAAATATTTTGAATTGAATAACGTTAAGGAGCTATTTAAGGTACCAAAATAACGTTTTTTAACCAACGGTAGTTGTAGTTAATAATGAACGGAGGAAATTAATAATAAAGGACATTCTGAGTGAAATAAATCTCATACAATACAATATTTCTGTCTGTGCGTTCGTGTACATTGACAAGTCATGACGATTTAAAAGGACCTGTGAAGGCTTACATTTACAAAAAAAACTATGTGTTTTATTTTAAATAGTCGAACTAATTTGAGTATTGTTTTCATTTATGTTGATACCAGCAACTTGCTCCAATCTTCCTAGTTTTGCTGCAAGCAAGCGTTCAAGCGTTCAAGGCGAGGTGAGGGTTAAAGTAATGAATGAAATTGTGCGGGTCAGATTCGATGCGCGAGTGGAGTTGGTTCTTAAAATGGCATTGTCATTGTATTATATTATATATACAATTTTTTATGTAAAATTTTATTCAAATTTATTTAAGCCGCTACTATAAAATAATATACTATTTTTATTTATTTATTATTATTTTCTAAATATTTATATTCTGTGACATGATGCTAACAGGATTTAAAACAAATGAAATGAATGACTCTGAACTACCGTCTGTAGGGGCGCTATGTTATTCACGCAATATATTAAATCACTGTCGTTTAGATATAAATTTGGCACATTAACTCCATATAAGGTAAAATAGAAATATATAAAGAAGACAATCACTAAGCTGACACTAGACGGGGCGTGATTATTGGATGCAATAAAATTTGATACTTAAGTTATGTACGATAAAGTTTATTTTTGTTTCTAAATGAACAAGCGATTTTTGTTAACGATTGATGATACTACCTATAAAATTTCAATAATAAAACGAAATCGATTCGTAAGAAATAATTTCAATAAATTTCAATAATATAATAGGTATACATTTTAAAATAGTACAACATACCAATGCTCAATGGGCACCATTTTGGCAGGTTTGAGTTTAGTAACGGCCATTACTAAACACGAACGCGTATAATTAAATATACTAAAACTAAAAAAAATAAAAATAAAATAAAATTAAGCATCACGTATAACTAAATATTGAAAGGAAATCTTATTAAGTCCTACCCTATTTCGAAGGAGACCGAAAGGAATCCACAAGAACTTCTCTCGAACACGGCTCGTCTAGTCAATGATCAAGCAAATTGGGCGCACTAACTGCAACGTTGCGCCGATCGCACCGAACAACCATTCCAATATAAACTTTGATCCTAAATCATAAAGTTCACTTTGTTACGACAATCTTCGTTAAAATTTACAAGGAAATTTTCGTTGAACAAGTACTAAATCTCCGTATAGTTTATGAGTATGTGATGTTCAGAACAAACTTAGTTATGACTCGGTCTGGGTATGAACTTGAACATTCATATGTTGTACCGGTTTATAAGGGATTCAGAATGTTTGCTGAAACTTTGAACTTCGAAGGTTTTGAATCTCGAGTATCCCTTTAATTCCATATCTTTTATGTCATTTTGTAAGTTTCCAATTTCGGCCATCCGCACTGACATGTCGTTGACAGGCTCGCTCACACCACTCGCGTTACGGACGGGTGAATTCAGATAAAAACGTAGCTTCAATTTTATCAACACACCAATTCAATAATATGGTATTATTGGTATTATCGTAAGAACTATTTTTAATTACCAAGTTGCACGATACTACATCATTTAGGACCAGTATAAAAATCAACTGAAGATTGCTATCATCGAAATAAACATAGATGTGAAGCCAATAAAAAAAGTTTTTAATAACTCGAAAACAGATGAGCTGGCGGTCCGTCTGATAGTAAGCGGTCGCCGTTGCACGTGGACGATAATAATACCAGGTGTAGAGCTTAGACATCGTATAAAACAGTGAAAACAAAAAACATAATACTGTTTCAAACTCAAACCTGCGGGGCACGCAGTGCGTCACTCAATCCCACAATTTTATGTTTTTCATTCAAAATATACATTAAATATTGTTCAAACTTAATAAATAATAACATCAAACGGACAAATGAACTTTCTCGCATAAAAATAATTACCAATATTCGAGTCATAAAATATTAATTTCAGCCGCAAACCTGTGAAATAACGCGGAAGTACATGTTTTAATAATATCGTGCATTTCGCTCGAAGTGGGCGACCGTGGCCGGGCCGGAGCCGGGCCGGTGCCGGGCTGGTGTCGGGCCGGTGCCGCGGTGGTCGCCGGGAACTCAATCATCCCATTAAGCCGCATTGTATAACGCGTGCTCGGGGAGAACTGTATCTAATACGTTCATGCCTATAAGATAGTTTCCGGCGTGGGCGTGCTTGTTTAATAACTGGGAATATAAACGATTATAGTATTTTCTTCGGCCGCCGCGACTCGTAGACACAATAAAAACTACTTTACGGTTTAATTTTGAGTTTTTTATTGCCATTATAATATGTATATTATTGACGACATGGCGACGTTTCGGACACTACATTCGTCCGCGATTTATTAATAATAATGTAATGGTATTTAGTAAAAACGTGAGATTATCTCATAAAAGTGGTTTTTATAATATATAAAAGACTTAATTATAAATAGGACTGTGGTACTCTGAGTTACTCGAGCCGCTTCTATTGCTTTTAGATAGCTGCTATAGAATCTTAAGCATGTGTTCGTACCACAGTCCTGTCTATTTCTTCAGTGAACAATTCAAGAACTTTTGTTATCGCTCAGAATTTCTATGTACCACCTAAGTAATAAAATTGGTATTAATCTATAACATCTTTCACTTAAGCTGTTACCCAGACACTTAAATAATCTAACACAGAAATAGAAAGGATTTCGTAGTAATTTTCATCGAAAACAATAGAGGTATACAATGTAAACAGTGAAACATAAAACTAATCTCCGAGTGGACAAAGACGAAGGACAGAGCGGGCTCACACACTCCTTCTAAACGCACAAATAATACTAAAGACTAACCCTTACAGTATATCGAGACGACTGGGTCAAAATGTTGTAAATGATATAACGGCATATCGTATTTTTTATTAAAATATGGTAACATTGCTACATTCCTATGTACCCAAGCGTACTGCCTGTCGCTTCCTCTCCCTCCGCCCTCCTTAATTTACGATGAATACACGTGATATGTGATACAAAAGCTAATTATTTATACAAAGTACTCTAATGATAGATAAGAGTGATAGCTCCAGTACTAAAAGCACGACTTTTGGAACGAAGTTCCTTATAGGACGATGCGGAGGGGTACCCTAACCAGGAAAAAACGTCCGTAACGTAAGATTTTATTAGTAATGCACATAGTGTAAGACTTAACTTTGTAATAACCTACAAAAAATAACATGTTTTTTTATCATTCATTGACCACTTTCTCAGAGCATTCGTTTGCGCAATACATTAACTCTTATGCAAACAACCGTGAATGAAGTGTACCACAATAAGTTCGCACATTACCGAATGGCCGTGGGTTGTTGCGAAACCTCTAGTTTTATTTTCTTTATACCTCGAATAGAACTTAAAATTAATATTTTTATAATAAGTAGCTTCGTTCCTATCCGGTGTCCTACGACACCACACATCTTTTTTTAACTGAATGACTTACAGGACACTTGAATCTAGTGAGGTTTAGTTACTAAATACTTAACGAATTAAATGATTTCGTTTACAACGTTCAGTGGGCACGCATTCAAATAATTCTCAGCTAAGAATAATCTGTGTCACGAACAATGAAACAATGCCGGGCTACTTAATTCCCTCTATTTCCGAGGGTAGGAAGTAGTTACCAGTTATTATACAATGATTTTGGTGTCTTGAACAATGGCTCTTTGAAGCCCTTTCTTGAGTGACAAATGGAAGGTGTACTTCCTTAATCCCTTTGGGCTTGTGTTTGCGTACGGTGGCTATACACGTGAAGCTAATTTCAACTTAATAAATACATATATGTACACATGTGCGTCATTATAAACTTTTCTATTTTCAGATTTTTTGTATTGTAACGAAATATGGTGCTATGTAGATAGTAATTCGAAACTTATCCGGAAAAATTTGTATAGACGACCACAGAATTTTAGACATGACATTAAGATGTCATTAGTATTATAATTATGGTGTTCTATGCTCGTTATGACTGCCTCTGTGCTTCTCTGCCAATACTTCATTAAATCAAATAGAATATAGAAATCGTTTTAATTAAATATTATCTTTTGTTGACGTATCTAACGCTTTGACTTATCGAAGTACTCAGATGTGCATCTCCATTGTTTAAAATCATCTCTAAAACCAGAACGAACCATTTCAGTTGGAACATTGTGTTTAAGAGAAATAGCCCAGTCTCTAGATATCCCAAAGTTATCTATCTTTTAGGTAAAGGGGCTTTTTATTGCTCTAGATGAGCGACAGAGCTTACGGTCACCAGATATTAAGTAATTACTGAAGCTGAGATATATAATAACCACGTGATAACCACAATCCACATCAAGTGGTAAGGTCGATATCTCAATTGTATTGTACCTACCTATATTTACTACTAGTTATGTATATTACCGACATTGGCTTTACCGGAAATAGGCTGCCGGTGCGTTCTCACTTTAGAATGTTATTATTTTAAACCGATTGAGGTGTTAACTTCGTGCGTCAAGGTGAGAGCCAGTCATATATGTGTAAATAAATTAAGTTATTGATAAATTATACCTACAGATGTGGCGTGTCATACAAATAATTACTCACAGCGTAAAAGATAAGACGGAAATCAAGATATATTATTTATATATTAATACGGTGGTTATATATTAATATGACAGGTTTCTAAAACGGTGCCAACTATTGTATAAAAAAAATTAGTGTAATTTTTGTGTCACGGGGTCCACGTTCGATATCCGATTGGAGCAGGTGGTTTTTTTGGTATGGTTGCGTAGTTGGAAATACTATCTTGAGAAACGCTCAGAATTGACTTGTTTCCTATTAACTCTCAGCAATTACAAGGAACTAATGTACGGGATTCTCTCTGTATTCATGAAGCAAACACATTAAACTTCACCAGCCTACTAAGTACACTCTGATTGGATTTAAATCTTGATTGACTTTATACTGATTAATGTGGCTTATTTAAATTAATTATTTGGCAATTTTTACTTCTATTTTACTCTATTTTACAACATTTAAATTTGAAAAACTCTACGGTGAATGTCTACAACTTGTTCGTAGACATTGTAGATAGCCTACACGAGTCGTAGATGCGCTACGGTTATCGTGGTTTATCAAACGTACTGACCTGATACTATAATTTAACCAAATATTATGTGCAAATATTTTAATATCCGTACGTATTAAGTAATTACGTTCACAAATCACCATTCAACGACCCTATCATTAACTTAATATTTAAATACTTTTAAAACCAATTTTAAAAATTGTATTTCTTTGATTAATTTTAATCTTTAAAGGTCCCAATTCCAAGAAATAAAACTTTTAAACAAAACATTGTTTTTATTTTTTTATTATCTTTTAAATTTCCTAGGACTATAAAACCTCCCATAAATACTGATAATGCGTCTTACCATTAGTATAATTAGGGAAAATTAGAGGCAAGGTGCACGAATAATTTGGAAGGAGATATTAACGATGAAGAGAATGCTACTATGGACTAGTAAAGGAAATAATGTATACGGTATATTTAGAATTATTTAAGTACAGTACGGGCAGCTAAGCGTGACCGGGGTCGCAAGTTCGCATCCTCTGATTAGTAGCCGGACAAACTATTATCAGCGTCAAATAGTAATTTTGGTTGATAGACAGCATTTAGCTAGGAATTAGTTTCACATACAAAAATAGGTTTTGATTGTCTCAATGTGACTGCACTGAAGTCTCATAGTTTATATCGTAGCAACATATCCTTTGATTACGTTAAGATTTGATAAGATTTGCATTGATATTTTCTTATAATTTACTACACTTAGGAAATTCAACGCGGGACAACTCAGATTACCAAAGCCGTAATATCTATTCGTTGACCACTAAAACCTTTAGACTACTATCTGAGTATTTAGAAGAACAACGATTAGGAAAGTGATGTGGACAGAAAAGGGAACAATTACTGGACAAGCGTTTGAAGTCACTGGTTAGTTTTCTATCGTGTATAAAAAAACCATACTGTGGACAATTTTCGGTTTAAAGTTTTTTAAATAGGTTTTCTATCAAGTCGCATACATTATATCCATTAAGATGACTTTTCATCTTCGGAAGATTTGAGTACCATTACACCCGGGAGGCACTCGGCATGTGTCACAAGAAACTGAATGTTCTAATGGAAGCCATGAAGGGGCCCGCGCAAACCGGACCTCACTGCAGATTGACTATGTTGCTTGTCTTGTGAGAAGGACAAATATATGTAATAATCTAAAGTAGTTACAATACGATTTTTCGTGACGTGCATAGCATCTGCCCACAGCGATGATACTGAATGAAGACCACGACCGCTCTGACAAGAGTGATACGACAAGAGAGAAAGAGAGTTACAATAGATCCGTGTGAGACTTTGTGACGGTTTTATCTACAGTAAGGCCGTTGCTTACAATAATAAGTAACATTGAGCGCTCGGGGGCCACGGTCTGTGTTGCGTTCACATTGTGATGTCTATGGACTCCCATAATCAGTTAACAACAAGTGGCTCGTGGCTTGATTCGTTCATGAAGCGCAATAGAAAATTGTTATTGATATGAATAGCTCGCAACTGCGCGTAGTTGTAGTAAGGATGTTCCGTTGTTAAAGTCTTATAAACTCGCATACGGCGTACCCGGCGGCGCGGTACGAGCGCTCAATCGTTACGTGAACCAACCTAAACACTTTGCCACGAAAACCGAAAACTTAAGCTGAACAAATAGTAAGTAAAAGCTCCAATTAGCAACTATTATTGTTTTATGAACAGCGGGTGGCTGGGCCCGCGGCTCATCGGTGTCCATTGTTAACGGCTTGATTATAAAACGCATCTGATTCACCTAAGGTATGTTTTATAATACTGTAACATTAACTGCTACAGAATAACATGCCGTCGTTCTGTACAGTAAAATGGATAAGTTTTATATATTTAATAGCTGTACCCGTCCGCTTCGCTGGGCATTTAAAATTAACATTATTATTTCTCACCTCCACAAATATTCTCATCATTAACGCCCCCGCAACTGGTGTAGGGAGTCCAACACTCAAAGTCAGCGTTAGTAACACACTCAGCTTGAGCCCCGTGAGCTCACCTACAAGTCAAGGAGAAGCTGATATAGCCTCTCAAGGCTCTCAGCATAGGTAGGATAAAAAAAAAACCATATAGCTGGTTAAAAGACAATTTCTTATGTAGGTGTAGAACGTCTATTGCTGCTGGAGGTGGTAACATTGAAAATCTTTTGTAAATTTTAAAAATCACATTATCATCTGTGTTTGAACCACTTTTTACTTGAAACTTTTTTTAAACAACCAAGATATATTTTGATTAATTTCTAGCATTCTCTATCGTTAATTAACCTTAAGAATGATAAAATTGCCAAAAATTTTTTTATTTGTCAGACGAATTTTTTTTAAGAATTTTCCACTTCGCTGTCTTTGAAGGCCAATTTTAGCCAAAGTAGACCGTTAAGAACTTTTTTTTATTGATTATGCAAGCTGAGAATCTAGCGTATTGTTTAAAATCACTTAGAAACTATTTAATCACCTTTTTAGATTTTTAATTTAAAGTTGAAAATGTAAGTCTTATTCACCGACCGTAATTTTTTCTCTTTACACCAAAATTTTTACAACTTCCGAAAAAGTTACGAAACTGATTATTTTATACATAAAAGAACAACTCGTAGAAAATTAGTTGTAAGAAAAAGTCTCGAAAAAGTCTTCTAATTTTTTTTAAACTGGCCAGGTCGAACGTTTTCGAAAAATTAGAAAAAAATTCATAACTCGAAAACTATAAAAAATCGCGGAACATACATGGGGGTGATTCGGATGCCCCACGACACGAGGGACTAACTTTTTTTTTTGGACGTCAATGTTCCGGCCACCCTGCTTCATACCGGAGCGCGCATTCACTTCGTGAATTCGCTGGTTTTCTCCATATTCAATTCGAAATGTGGTGCTGGAGGAAATTTGGACACATTGCTCGAAACGAGGGTCACAATCTTGAGCAGCTGATGGTGACGGGCAAGATAAAGGGCAAACGTCCCAGAGGACGCAGTCCCACGAGATGATCGGACCAAATTCGGTCTTGTCTGGACACCAAGCTCCACGATACCCTCGACGAGGCCCCGGATCGCAGCAGATAGAGGACAATCGTATAAGAGAGATTGATGCAGCGGGGGAGTCACGGCCCTCATTAATAATGAGAACGACGCGGAGAGGAAGAATTAAATAATGGACAAGGTGTTCGTCTCAGATGAGAATACCAACATTAAAACATGGTACATACTACAATGTATGCCGACCTTGATTGATGGACCGACCTATAAATTAGCTATGTTAAAACTAAAATAATTCAAAAAATATTATTCAGCATTTAACAAACACTACAAATGACTCTTAAGGATTTTACAACGTGAAGCTGCGATCACGTTCGACCATCTAAAAGAGATTAAAGAAAGAGAGAAAAGAAATAAAAAATAACACACTTAAAGAAAAATCGTTGAAAACTTTGTTGAATGAATCCATGAACAAAAATTGGATACAAATATTCTACATAAAAGAACACGTCGAAAATTCCCACAAACAAGTGAGCTAGCCTAAAAAAGGACATGCGCGATACATCATTGGCTTACAAATAAAAATGCAAATAGAACCGATCGTGTGTTTTCCGTGAAAACAAAGTGTCCAATATTTTTAATAGAGATAGTATCGGAATAGATGCATCGTCCCCGCTGACCGCATGCGTTAGGTGTCGTAAATATGAATTTATGGAGCGCACTAACTGTACATGTGAACTCGGAACGTTTCCGTTTTATTGGTTCTGTACGCTTTTAGGAAATATGTTGTCAACTGTCGTCGTTGCGGATTAAACTCAAACTGCAGTATAGGAAGCACTTATTTATTCCACACGCACCTTAAAATCGTATACATTAACAATCAATTGGTTTTTATCCTTTGAACCTTTTAAAAACGTAAAACACAAATTTTTTATCTCATGACATTTTTTTCCTCAATCTGACAGCCTGTCTTTCTTTTTTTCCGGACGTCTCCCGTTGTTAATCTGTGTGTGAAAAACCATTCACCACACCACACCCCCACGGAGAAAGATACGCCAGTTGAGAGCCCTTAATCAAAATTGTCACTATACTCTTAATATTACGCATAATTAGGTATACGTGCGAATGTATTACAAGAATAATTGTATAAAACGAAGAATTATAAGTGAAAATTACAGGTAACAAGTAACAAGTACAAGGTAACGATAGGTAACAACAGGTAACAAGATACAAGTAGTTCTTATAAATCAGTATTTTTTTTAAATCTGACACGTCTGCCTGAGCGTGTGGTATAAGGCTCTTTTGTTTTCTCACCTTGAATTTTTATTGGAATTGACAGCGGCCTTGTTAGCAGCGGCAACAGCGGCGGATTTTCCAGATCCATTGGTCGTAAGGCTTGATTTTGCTGACAAGACAAAGGCTCGGCTTGCTTCCGTTCATCATCGATGTGATCTATGAAAGCCGGCTTAAGTCTGTCTACACTCACGACAACTTTGTTATTTTTTATGGACAGTGTGAACGTTTTCCCATCAGGGGAGCGTTCTAATACTCTATATGGACCTGTATATGGCGGCTGCAATGCCCTGCGGATGGTATCGTCTCTCAGGAAAACATGAGAAGCGCTTTCCAATTCCTTGAATATAAATGGAGAGTTTTTACAATGTCGAGAAGCAGGCACTGGGCGTATAGATGACATTTTGTTACGCAATTGTACCACAAAGTCGGTGGCATCCTCAATTTTTTCTATTGACGAGGAAGCTATTAACAGCTCTCCAGGGAGTCTTAAAGGTTCACCGTACACCGTTTCTGCGACTGTGGCTTCCAAATCTTCTTTAAAGGCTGACCGCATTCCCAGCAAAACCATGGGAAGGGATCTTACCCATGAATCTTGATGGCATATTAATGCCGCCTTGAGCTGTCTATGGACACGTTCAATCATTCCGTTTGCGCAGGGATGATATGAGGTAGTCCTTATACGCTTGGTGGCGAATCGAAGCAGCAGCCGGTTAAACAAATCGGATTCAAATTGGGATCCTTGGTCTGTTGTGATTATTGACGGTACTCCAAAACGGGAAATCCACTCCCTGGTAAAAGTTTCCACCACTTCCTCTGCCGTGATGGTGCGCATAGGCCACACCTCTGGCCACCTGGAAACCCTATCAATTGCCGTCAAACAATATCGGTATTCGTTGCAAACCGGTAATGGCCCTACAATGTCTATATGCACGTGCATGAAGCGACCGGATGGTGTGTTAAAGTTTCCAGTAGGAGCTGAGTTGTGTCTTGAAACTTTGCTACGTTGACATGCGTCACAGCTTCGAGACCAAATACAGCAGTCCCTTTTCATCGATGGCCAAACGAAACGTTCTGACACGAGGCGTGTGGTAGCACGGATACCAGGATGACTCAAGTTGTGCAGTTGGTTGAACGCGGTTCTTCGAAAGGAAGGGGTCAAATACGGACGTGGCTTACCTGTAGAAACGTCACAATAAATTGCCGATTTCGCTTCTGGAGGGCTGATTTTAGTTAGGCTCAGGCTAGAGCCATTTTGTAACAGATTTTTCAATTCAGAATCTGTAGCCTGAGACTTCGCGAGTGCATCGTGATCTTGATCCAGCGCGATGGCGTTGATATTGATGCGTGACATTGTGTCAGCAACGATATTGTCCTCGCCCTTAATATACTGTATGTCAGTCGTGAATTGGCTTATAAAAAACAACTGGTTTAACTGAGGAGGTGGCAGCTTCTCGCGTCTCTGTAAGAAAGCATATAAGAGTGGTTTGTGGTCGGTAAAAATTGTGGCATGCTGGACTTCTAAAATATATCGAAAATGTTGAACACTTTCGTATACCGCTAATAATTCTCTGTAGTAAGTCGGCCACTGTCTTTGCTGGGGTGTGAGTTTCTTACTAAAAAAAGATAGCGGAAACCACTTACCATTTACCTTTTGCTGAAGGCAAGACCCAATATGAACACTGGAGGCATCCGTGAACAGACCTAAACTAGAATTACTCACAGGATGTTGTAATAGCGTCGCCGAGGACAAGCTTTGCTTGCAGGCTTCAAATTGCTGAAGTAGCTCTGGGGACCAAGGAAATGGCCTGGCACCCTTGCTCTTTGTTGCTACGAGAGCCTCAATTAGCGGTGCCTGAAACTGAGCAGCATGTGGAACAAAACGCCGGTAGTAGTTCAGCATACCGAGAAATCGGCGCATACCTTGTACCGTCTCAGGAGGTGGAAAGTCCAATAAGACTTGGATGCGAGCCTGAGGAGGGCGTGTCCCTTCACTGTTTATGTGATAGCCCAAGAAGTTAACTTCATCTACTCCCAGAGTACATTTGGAGGGGTTAATTACAACTCCGTATTCTTGTAGACGTTCGAAGAGGGTTCGAAGGTGTTTCAGATGAAGATTCTCATCAGCTGAATGAACGAGGATGTCATCAACGTAGGGAAAGCAGAAATCAAGACCCCGTGTGACCTCATCAATAAATCGCTGGAATGTCTGTCCCGCGTTTCGAAGCCCAAAAGTCATGAATGGGAATTCGAAGAGGCCAAACGGTGTAACAATTGCTGTCTTCGGCACGTCCTCCTCAGCGATCGGTATCTGGTGATAAGCTTTTACTAAATCGATGGTGCTGAAAACTTTTGAACCAGAGAGGTTATGAGCAAAATCGTGAATATGACGCACGGGGTACCTATCTGGAACTGTTCTGGCGTTTAGGGCCCGGTAATCGCCGCATGGACGCCAGGTGTCGTCTTTTTTAATTGTCATATGCAGTGGTGATGACCAGGCACTTTTGGATGGTCGAGCTGTACCAGATTGCACCATATCCTCGAACTCTTTCTTAGCTGCAACTAGTTTCTGAGGGGCTAAGCGGCGGGGACGGCAGGCAATCGGAGGCCCATCCGTTGTTTTGATGAAATGGACCGTATGGTGCTTAACGACTCGAGGCAGCCCTGGTGGTCGTGTAATGTCTGGAAATTCTGCTAATAATTCAGTAAAAATGACCTTTCCAGGTGCAACTGCTCGAACACTTGGTTGATCAATATCAGTGGTTGAGGCAATTGATGATAGTCCTGTGGTCCCATCAACTATCCTTTCATTTCTGCAATCCGGTAAAAGATTGTAAAACGCTAAAAAATCAGATCCGATAATTGCAGAGTTAACGTCGGCTATGACAAATTTCCAGACAAAGTTACGGCGTAGCCCGAAGTTTAGGTTTAAATTAATTGTGCCGAAAGTCCGAATGCAACTACCATTGGCAGCGCTTAAGTCGTATTTGGTAGCCTTTCGCTTTACTGGTAACCAGTGATGGGGGAAACAACATAGGTCTGATCCAGTGTCGATTAAAAAACGGTGCTTGGTCACTTGGTCAATGACAAACAGGCGGCGGCCAATACTATGGCAATCAGTTGCCGCCATTACTGACTGCTGTTTGGGTTTTCCGCCTTCCAGGTGCAAGGAGTTACACATTTAGTTGCATTATTGCCCCACCTCCGATGATACCAACAAATTTTAGGGCCGCGAGATGATGATCTGTCACGATAAGGGCGGCTCTGTCGCCTAGATAGGGCAGCAACTTGGGTACTGATCTCTTCTAGTTGTTTGGCTAATGAACCAAGGGTTAAACTGTTCGAAGATGTTGCGGTCGAACATACCATAGGAGGAGTTTGGGCCAACTCAAGAATTTTGTCGGCTAGTTCTGACAATTTGTCAAGGCCAAGGTCAGCCTGTGCTGCCAGTATAGCTTGAGCCTGATGAGGCAAGCGGCGTAACCAAAGTTGGCGTATAATATTGTCGTCTGTGAGTGTGCTTCCTGCAAGAGAGCGTAGGTGTCGGAGGAACTGTGATGGTTTTCTATCCCCAAGTTCTTCATCACTCAGAAGTTGTCGAACTCTTTTTTCTTGTGATACAGAAAGGCGCTGAATAAGTATGCTTTTTAATTTTTCATATTTTTCTTCAGATGGTGGGTTTGTTATTATGTCTTCAACCTCTCCAGCTATTCTTTGGTCAAGGTGACCTACAACATAATTATATTTAGTAGTATCTGTCACAATATTGGCAATTTGGAATTGAGCTTCAATTTGAGCAAACCAAACAGCTGGTTTGTCAGCCCAAAATGTAGGCAATTTGACTGTAACTCTACAAACTTTTGTTTCTCTCTCATTTCCTTCAAGTTGTTTTTGTAACGCTGCATTTGCAGCCAAGAGTTGTTGCAGTTGTTCCTGTATTTCTTGACTGGCCATTGTTAAGAAGAAAAATATAAACTTAGTTTAATAATATAAAACTGTATAAATAATGTTAACTATACCACACGCTCAGCAGGAATTATACATATAACCAATTATAGTATTATATTACAATACAAAATGGTATTAAAAATTTTTTTTTTAACTAAAATTAATATTGGTTAATACATTCACAGAAAAATAAAAAATAAAAGGAAATAAATAACATTAAGGTTTTTAATACGAAATTCTATTTTTTATTAGAGTCCCTAATATATAGACTGCAGCACTGATGGTGTTCGTATTAGACCTCACTAATACTTGCGAAATTGATAATTAAATTGTCGAAAAAAATGTTCAGGCGTAATAAGGAAATGAACATTTGCGATTAATTTCTGTGGTTCTCCATGGATTTATTGAAAGCAGGCTTCTATATTGCGTTACTACATCCGTTATTACGTCCGCGGCTTCAACGGGACATCTCAATTTCTCGTGTCGGGGTCACCATTTTAGGAAATATGTTGTCAACTGTCGTCGTTGCGGATTAAACTCAAACTGCAGTATAGGAAGCACTTATTTATTCCACACGCACCTTAAAATCGTATACATTAACAATCAATTGGTTTTTATCCTTTGAACCTTTTAAAAACGTAAAACACAAATTTTTTATCTCATGACATTTTTTTCCTCAATCTGACAGCCTGTCTTTCTTTTTTTCCGGACGTCTCCCGTTGTTAATCTGTGTGTGAAAAACCATTCACCACACGCTTATAATAATTAATTGACAACAAATCGAACCGTGTGGCGAGACAGTTGAGCTCCACGGGACCCACACTGCAATCCGTCTTGAGGCATGAGAACGAAGACTCAGTTTTATAGTAGGGAAGTAGTGATCTTGCTGCCCCTCTCCTCAAGCTGGTTCGCATTATTGTCGCGACAAGAACAGGCGGAATAGTAGTGGAATCTAATGTCAGTATCCATGTCCAAATGAATGCAATAAATAAGGACAAACGCGGCCATATCCATTTTATCATGACTTATCAAATAATCATTTTGAGACGCAATTACTTAAAACAAAACAAATATTGGAAAACACAACTTTTCCGCTGTTACTTTCCGAGCTGAAATTGTATTATGTAAATCATAATTAGTTTTTCAATTTGAACCCTAATTCTGGATCTGCAATAACAAAGTAGGTTATTAGCTCTCTCAACATAAACTACGTTTTTACAGTCCGTAATAATATGCTTCGCGTACGTAATAGAGGAGTATGCTTGTTTATATTTTATTTACAAAATGGTCTTTTAGTTCCATGTTTCAATTTTCTTTGGATCAGATTTGATACTACTAATAATTAATTTGAAATAAATGTCCAATGATTACAGGAAATAGTACTCTGTCTAGATATTTGTCAGAATAAATTTTTTTTTTTTTTTGTCAGTAGGAAATCGCCGGACTTCCGCCCTCCACTGGGGATGGAGGGCGGGGCATCTCAGATTCGAACTGACTAAAACCTCCTGTCGCTCAACAACCAACGTCCAAACCTCGCATGAGACAGAACTCATGAAGAGGCAGAGGGGGGAAAGTGAAGCGTTTAGTGCGGAGCACATCTCTCCCAACACCCTCCCCCTCGGGACGCCGGACCGGCGGTCGTCGGCACCACGACCACCAGCCCTCTCGGTCGGCAGGCTATCCGAAGCCCGCCTAGATGGCGCCGGTTAGAGTGAGCTATCCTACGGAATACCCCGCTGAACCAGAACCAGCGTGAGTCGAGGATAGCCGGCCTTCCATCACCCGGATGCTCTTGCGTAAAACGCGTGCAGAGCAGCTTGCACGTCGTCTTCTTAGGCCCCCCTCGCCGGTCCCCAGACCGACATGTGAGGGGGACCCGAAACACTTAGAGGGCCAGGACTTGGGCGAGATCCGCCTCCCTGGCCCTCGCACGACGGCGGCGGGATTGTGCGTCTCTCACGCGCCCCGCCGCCTCCTTCTGCGAGATGGTGCACTCGCAGAAGTCGAGCATCGCCTTCCACGACTCGTCGTCGCCGAGCATCGATGCCACGACACTCGGCAACGACAAGTCGTTTCCTGTTTTTGCGACGAGGACACGGCGCCACCCCTCCCATGCGGGGCAGGCAACGAGCGTGTGCTCCGCCGTGTCCAAGTCGCAACCACAATGGTGGCACTCTGCCGTCGGCTCGGCTCCGATCCGGTGCAGGAACTCACCGAAGCAACCATGCCCAGTGAGCACCTGCGTGAGCCGGAAAGTGAGGCGTCCTCTGTCACGATTCACCCAATCCACAAGGACCGGGCGAATCGCCTCGACGGTCCTACGACCGGCCGAAGGATCAGCCAGCCGTCTGGACCATGACTCCAGCACGGACCGCCGAGATTGGGCCCTCCGCGCTCTGACCACACTGGGGCTGGGACGCGCCACGCCCCGGGCACGAAGGTCAGCCCGCCACTGATAGTCAGCAGCGAGCGCCTCCGCTTCCAGAATCCAAGGCGGCGTCCCAGCCAGTACACACGCCGCCTCAAAGGAGATGGTGCGATAACCACGGATGACCCTGACCGCGATGGTGCGTTGCGGCCGTTGCAGCAGCTTCGCCACCCCCGCGGCCAGGGACTGGCCCCACACAGGTGCCCCGTATAGGGCCATTGATCGCACCACCCCCGTATAGAGACGGCGCGTCACCTGGTCAGGCCCCCCGACGTTGGGCAGAAGCCGGCTTAACGCGCCGGCCACCCCCAACAAACGAGGGACCAGGTTCTGAAAGTGAGCACGGAAGGTCCAACGACTGTCCAGGATGAGGCCGAGGTACTTCAACTGCACCCCGACCCCGATACGGACGCCTCCAACCACGATATGGGCATCGACAGGTGGCACTCTCCGGGGCCTGTGGAACCACATGGCCTCGGATTTACTGAGCGCCACGTCGAGGCCCAATCTCCTGATTTTGCCGACGACATGCGCCACCCCAGCGGTAGCAAGACGGGCAGACTCAGCTGTCAGAAGACATGGACGAGTGACCACGACATTCTCGGGTTATGATTCCTTCGTCACTCGAATTAGTTGTGCTTCTCTGATACTCTGTGCGTTTGTTAACTGTTAGAATCGCCAAATTTAGTTACACGTGGGCCGCGTATTTTTTTACAAAGTATAGAAATAACATAATCATATAAATATATAAAATGTTCAGATCGGCTGGCAGATCGGCTGTAGGTTTTTTTTGGGCTAGGCACCGAATTTCAAAAGAGGTTGCCGCGTCCAGAGGGTGCCTGGAGTATGTGGGACTTACCGGTCTGTAGATGTTGAGAGCTGACCACGGGCCCAAGGATGTATTTAGGGCACTACTCACTAAACAATTACCCTTGCACTCTGCCCCGACGTCCACAGAACGCCTAACCGATAGGTCGTCGTAGGCGGCCCGCTGAGCTGCCCCAGGCGGTCTCGCTAGTTTCCCGGAATACCTTGCTCTGGACCAGAACCAGAGATCAGCGGGACCTTCCCATGCGAGGTGATATTGTTGTAGACTCGAGATGTAATTTTAGTTGTCCTAAGATTAATTTAACATGTCAACAAAAGTCGGTCGTAGGCAGCTAATCAGTATTCGTATGTATTTGTTTATAGTACTATGTGTATAGAGTACAGAGTGCGTGCGACAAAACTGTCAAATTCCGGAATCTTTTAAGATTTTGTACCGACATGTACTCGTACATATCTGACTTATTTTATTTATTTAAAAGATAAAATTTTCAGGAGCATCCCAAAAGAGCCAAAAATAATTCACGGCAGAACATTGTATAAGTTTATAGGCTAAACAATGTTAGCGTTATACTCGCGAATGTTTCCGCGAGAAACACTCCAACGACGCCATTTGTTCTCCAAATAGGAAGTAAAGTTGTTCCCTCGCTTCTGTTTGTAAAGTTTTCTTTTACTGCGATGCATCAAGTCTCTTAGACGACTCACAATTGAGAGAATCTTTGAGAAAATTTTCGTTCGAGCTTAAATTGTTGGTTTCTTTATTTTCATTCTTTAGCGTAGGTAAAAGTATGAATACAAGAGTGTGCACAAATTACGTAATAGGAAAGAGGGAGGAGTCTTAGGTATTTATAACATTGCTATTTAGAAAAGTAATATTTTCCAGATAGCCGCTTATGATCATCTAATTATTTGGATCATTTCGTCGTAGACCTAGATAAATATCCTAGTTTGGAACCTACAATAAATGTATCGGCCTTAAATATTTCAAAAAGAAAATAAATCAATCCAAAGAGATTTCAAATTACTTGTAAGAATATTTACTCATCACGTTACAGCTTAGGTTACTTTAGAACTATAAAAATCGTGCAGTCTTACCGTCCACGCTTGTACGTACAATAACATTCATAACACGAGATAGTTCATCGTGACCTAAACTAACAAACTTACACACAGATCTGAATGTGACCCGTCACGGGTCCTAATATAATAAACAACATTCAACAAAGGCTGCGTGTGTTTAAGACTTTGTTATATTTTGAATTGTACTTCATTCTCAAGTTGAGATCCACAACTCTGTAGATATATTCTGAGACTACTTTTTCTGAATAGCCGTGTACTAAGAGTTTGTGAATAGCTTCACCGACGTCACGTCATGAAAGTGACAAAGGATTCGTGAAGATTAGTATAGATTGTCACGTTTGTATGATAAAAATAATATTAATTTGGACAATTAGTGCCAGATGTAAAAGTAAAGTTTTGTTTTTGAGACGACCAACAATATTTTAACGATAATTAGTTTGACAACATACTAAGTTGAGCAATTTTAATTTTTATTCGATTCATTTCAATTATCGGACCTAGTGGAAGTTAATTTGTTTAATATAGCATTTACTATCTTGAAGCGGTCGTGGCCTAAAGGTTTTTTTTTTTTTTTTTTCCCACAGGAGAAAATCGCCGGATCCCCACCCGCGCGGCAGGTGTGTGGGAGTTGAACCTCACTAAAAACTCCTGCCGCTCACAACCGGCGCCCTACCTCGGACCGGCCGGAGCCCAGTCGGGGCTATTGAAACGGCGGGACAGGGTTGACGCAGAGCACATTACATCCATCCCACCGTCCCACGGACGCCGGACCGGCGGCCGCCAACGACACGGCCACCGGTTCCCTCGTTCAGCGGGCCGAGAGCCCGCTTTGATGGCGCCGCGTTACACCTTCCCCCAGAGCGGTCGGAGGAACGCGGTCTACCATCACCCGGCTTCCTACTGCGGGTGAGCGTGCAAAGCACGCCACCCCACGTCTGGGTCTCTCCCCGCACAAAACGGGTGGGACCCCTAGCTTTTAGGGGGCCAGGTCACGGATACGACCCCGGTCCCGACCTCCTCCTCGGCGGCGGCGGGTTTCTGCGTAGTGAGGAGAGCTTTGCCTCACTCGCCCCGCCGCCTCCTTCTGCGAGATGGTGCACTCGCAGAAGTCGAGCATAGCCTTCCAGGACTCATCGCCGCCAAGCATCGATGCCACGACGCCAGGCAGCGACAAGTCAGGTCCTATCTTTGCGACCAGGACACGGCGCTGCACCTCCCAAGCGGGGCAGACAGCGAGCGTATGCTCCGCCGTGTCCAGGTCATGTCCACAATGGTGACACCTCATCGTCGGGGCCTAAAGGATAAGGTGCTTTTGTAGAATGTTGTGACTTCCCCACAAACATATACCATTTTTTCTAATGTAATAATTACTTAACATGTCCACGAATGTTTCCACTTCGGGTTATAAAAATCAAACCCGCAAAAAATTGTTATAGGTGTAATTACTCGTGGTAGGGCGTCTTGTGAGTCCGCATGGCACCACCACCGCTGGTTATATCTGTCGTGAAGTAGATAACGCGTTTGGTTAGAGTGATGGGGCAGCCATTGTACAATAGTCTTGACGTGGTGAAATATAAATATATTAGGCCAGTAGTAATATTAAGCAGATTTATTATTCTAAATAACTTTAATAACAAAATTAGCACGTTAGCGATGTAACGAAGAAAAAGCAAGAGAGGCCATGACAGGTATCTTATATATGAGTCTAATAAATGGCACTATATCTAACATTAAGAAGTTTTATAACTAATGTCTCATTTACGTGGTCGCGTTTACGTTGTGAATGTCAGTGAGATCCGGTAACCATTTAACACCAGGTGGGCCGCGAGCACGTTCACCCGTCTAAGAATCAAAAAATCTCACATTAAAACTCAAATAGAATCAACGATGAGACTAGGCTGTGATGGAGGAATTACATATTCAAGGTTATATATTAAAGTGGTCTGAATTATTAAATGACATTATTGAGCCGAACAATGAAGTTATTGTGAAGGTTCCAGTGCACTGGGGTCGCACGACGCGCTTCACACCAACACGAACAAACCTGAACTAAACTGAACAAAACAACGCAGACCCTAAGTTACTTACTCGTTACTTTTATCAATGAAGTCGTCGTGGCCTAAAGGATAAGATGTCCGGTGCATTCGTATGTAGCGATGCACCGGTGTTCGAATCCCGCAGGCGGGTACCAATTTTTCTAATGAAATACGTACTCAACAAATGTTCACGATTGACTTCCACGGTGAAGGAATAACATCGTGTAATAAAAATCAAACCCGCAAAAATTATAATTTGCGTAATTACTGGTGGTAGGACCTCTTGTGAGCCCGCACGGGTAGGTACCATCGCCCCGCCTATTTCTGCCGTGAAGCAGTAATGCGTTTCGGTTTGAAGGGTGGGGCAGCCGTTGTAACTATACTGAGACCTTAGAACTTATAACTCAAGATGTGTGGCGCATTTACGCTGTAGATGTCTATGGGCTCCAGTAACCACTTAACACCAGGTGAGCTGTGAGCTCGTCCACACATCTAAGCAATAAAAAAAAAAAAACTTTTTGTAATTACGCGTTTCGTTTAAAAAACAATTTAATGTCTTAACTAGAATGTCAAACATGTAATTTTCCGTTTGGTTGATAACGGAGAAAGCCGTAAAAATATTTTAAAAACACCAAATTTACAGAGCGATTTATAAATTGGAATATATCGTATTATTATATTCTAGTACTCATACTCACCGCCATCAAAACAACATCGGTAAAAGCCATTTTGATGGCCTTAAAAGTTCACAAATGCCAAGAGAACTACTGAAGCATCTCACACTACTCTCAAACAAGCATCATTTCATAAACATAAATAATCGATACTCATCGGTATAAATAATGCCGGTACACTTAAGGCCCGGTGCAGGTGGTTCTCTTCGCTAAGTAATAACTTAGTTAGGTAATGCTTATCGTAAAATGCCAGTGCATTTGGCGCAATCGTCTCTAACCCCCGGCCTACATACGAGTACATCTGTGAGTATACAATGTTTTGAATTAAACATTACTCGTGCATGGAAATTTTGGGGATACAGTCTAGAGACGACGGTAAGTGCAGCAGCCGATCCAAGACACATACTGATAGCTTTAGAAACATCACGCCGCCACAAGTGTGTGGGAGATCAGAGCTTAGCAACGGAACCCAGCTGGTTTCTTGGTGTTTTTAAAATGATGACGTCAAAGTTACTGACGCCATTCTCTTCATTATTATTATTGCCTTCCATAGTGACGGTAATGTAGCCTTCCTTTTTTAATGAATTTCATTTATTACATTTCAAGTGTACAGCGATAACAACAGAGAGCTCCGCTCCGTTCGACTGCTCGAGCAGGAATGTTTTGTGCGACAATAGTCACTCGCGTTTATAGTAGAAGAGTGAGGGTAGCTTAGTCATAAATTCTCTTGAATACGGTCTTAAACAGTTATTAACTCACGTTGGATTTATAACCGTTAACCAACAATGTTAACATTGATAAAATAGTTTTACTGGTGGTAGGACCTCTTGTGAGTCCGCACGGGTAGGTACCACCACCACGGGTAGGTCCGCGCCGTGAAACAGTAATGCGTTTCGGTTTGAAGGGTTGGGCAGCCGTCGTAACTATACTGAGACCTTAGAACTTATATCTCAAGGTGGGTGGCGCATTTACGTCGTAGATGTCTATGGACTCCAGTAACCACTTAACACCAGGTGGGCTGTGAGCTCGTTCACCCATCTAAGCAATAAAAAAAACAAAAAATTTACTAAACTTAAAAAACACTTTGCCTAATCTTAGGTAACTAAATAGCAGGGTTGCATCAACATGTATGATAATTTTCAATTATCTGACTCGGAACGTAAATAAACGAACGATGTGTAGGTCATGTTAGTGTTATTAAGGTTAGTGAACTTTTGGAACATGTAATTATTCATATCAGTATTTAATCAACCTAATTCTAGGAATAATTTAGCAACTAAAGTCCTTACAAATAAATTATGAGAAAGAAGCCATTCCACTGTAAATAAACTTCAACATCGGCTATACCTGATGCCATACCTGGGTCAGATAGGCTCTACGACAACCAAGAGTACTCGGAACTGATATCAATTATGGTGCCGAGGCTTTGAAAATCTTATTACAACGTAATGATGTTATAGATTACTTATTTTCCTATTTGAAGCCTCTAAAAAATCAGAGAATTCCTCCCGAAACACGATAGGCATTTTAAAAGCTTGTTTTTTATATAACCCGCGCTCTTTTATTTGCTCAAATTCATTCCGACGCGGAAATATTCTATAGTAGTATTATATTAGTACCTACCATATTAGTAGGCAGGTTACACTCAGAAATAAATTAAACACACTATTTATTAAACACTTATAATGTTCTGAACGTGCACAGACGAAGACAAAATTTTAGTAAATAATATGTTGTTTAATATTAACAAAACGGAGAAATAGAAGTTAAGACACTAGAAGATTGCAATTATATTCTGAAAGTAAAATGTATTAACATACCGCCATCGCCCACTTTGATATATGAGTTAGAAATTTCGCATAAGAATAACGGAAATGTTATCCTGTTAACGTGAAAATATAATACTTATGAACTTTTCAGAGTTGAACAAGTGCCCCCGAAGTTAACACGTTTCCGTACATCTTTAATATAACGTAGCGGTCACGACCCCGGATGTGTGTACAAGTGTCAATGCTACTTCTTAATATGTTTATTTACTACAATTATAAAGCTATAAAGGCTTTAGTATCATGCCGACGTTTAGTACAAAACCGTCTTATAACTTGTTGTTGTAGACACATAAACGTGGTTACGGTCGTTGAGTGAATGTTACCATGCAATCTGGGCCATAAGCTTGTAGTGTCAGTAGGGTAAATACGGCTGTATGATCTCACAAAGCGCTTTATATATCAAGGCTGAAATAGACAGGTCGGTGGTAGCCAGGAGGTTTCAGAATTAGATTCACCATCAGTAATAATTTACAATATTATAATCGACTACCATGTATCAATTCTTAATCAAACTGAAGTATAAACTTGGACCGTACAGTGGGGTCGGAAAGTACGTCTGAAACAGTGCCGCAGTAGTTGACTCTCATCTAGTGCTAAGTAGCTTATCAAAATGAATGCCGCCACCTACCGTCAGACATGGGTGTTAAAAGTCGTCGTGGCCTAAAGGATAAGACGCCCGGTGCACGCGTATCTACATAGTATGCGACTGTGCCGGTGTGGGTGGCGCGTCTACGTTGTAGATTTCTATGGGCTCCAGTAACCACTTAACGCCAGGTGGGCTGTGAGCTCGTCCACCCATCAAAGCAATAAAAAAAAGAAAAGGTAATTACTACTGGTGGTAGGACCTCTTGTCACTGGTGGTAGGACCTCTTGTGAGTCCGCGCGGGTGGGTACCACCACCCTGCCTATTTCTGCCGTAAAGCAGTAATGTGTTTCGGTGTCAATTGCGCCCATTGTACTGTAAAAACTTAGACTTAGAACTAGTGTCTCGAAGTAGGTGGCGGCATTCATATTGTTGATGTCAATGGGCTCTAGTAAGCACTTAACATCAGGTGGGCCGTAAGCTCGTTCACCCTCTCCTCTTCCTCGCGTCGTTTCCTCACTGCTGAGAGTCGTGACCATCATATGTCGACAGGATTTTGCTCCTTGTAATGTCCCGCCAGCGCCTCCGATCATTGGCCGCATGAAGGGCGTCGTGGAATGGGATCTCTAGTCTGGTGCGAATTTGGTCGAACCACCTTGTCAGACTGCGCCCGCGCGGTCTCTTTCCCTCGATCTTCCCTGTCACGAATAGTCGCCCTAAGCTATCCAGTGTTTTCCGAGCAATATGATCGAAGTACACGAGTGCGCGGCGAAGCCAGAGTGTGGACAGTCTAGTCTTGATCTGCAATTGGTCTAAGATAGACAGGTCTAAGGTCGAAGGTATCCGGAACATTCTTCTTCAGCACCACATCTCAAAAGCATCCACGCGTTTGCGATCAGCCGCTTTAAGGGTCCAGGTCTCCGCTTCGTATAGAAATTTGGATTCAATTTTAAATAAATAGAAATAAATACCCATCTAAGCAATAAAAACTAAACAAAAAAAAAGATGGGCGTCCTACCCTTGAGACCAGAACGCGCGAATGCTTCACGGCGGAGAGCACCCCCGCCACTAGTACGAGTAAAACTTTATACAACATCACGTAAAACGTTCGCGTGTCAAATAACGTGTAGATTATTTCTATTTGACGAAGGGCCTCACACAGCTTTATTGTTCAAAGCACGCACTCCAGCCGCTTCACGCCGAAAGCTAACGACGCGCCCCTCGGCGCACATAATATTACAACTACTTTACTACTTGTAAATGTTATAAAATGTTCCGTCTTTCTGTTATGAGTTTCTAAATAGCTTCAGACTATTTCGACGTAACGCTATAATGTTATTTTAAGACTTATTTAGGTTCTAAACGTGTCCATGCTGAGTCGTGATGATCGTCCACCACACCGGACCACACCACACCGGTCCACCGGTATTTACTGGTAATAAGGCGTATTGTGAGCTCACACGGGTGAAAATAGCCATTTTTTTTTTTTTTTTATTGCTTTCGATTGGCAGACGAGCTTACGGCTCATCTGATGGGAAATGATAACCGTCGCCCATAGACATCCAAACTACATCAGTGACTCAGATGCGCTGCCTATCCTGGCCTGGATGGGCAGCCTTATGTATGTTACACCGGCTATCCTGTCCTTCAGACCGGAACACAGTATTACTGTTTTGCAGCAGAAATAGACAGGACGGTGGTACCAACCCGGGCGGGCTTCTACACAAAACCCTACCACGAGTAAAGAACCCTACCACCAGTCTCTTAGTTCTGTCGCAAAGCAGTTAGGCAATTCCATTTTAGATGGTATAATCGATACACAATATGATTGACACTTTCGGTGTCTATATACAAGATCGGGGTCCTCGTCTGCTGCATAACGATGACAGGGGAAAGAGATGAGAAATTATCAATGTCGTCCACTGGTGATGGTGGATGGTGGATGGTGGATGGTGGCAGGACGTCTTGTGAGCCCGCGACTTAGAGACAAAGCTTATGGTGTTGGAGGAACACTGTGAACATTTAATTCCAGTTTATGATTCGAGAAAGAAAATATATCTCGAGGTGTAATTTACGTGAGGCGAGTGCTCGGACGTGTCACGTGCGAAACAAACTCTGCTCGGTTGTCCGGTGACGCGAAGGTACCTTGGACTTAACGATGTGTCAAAATTATCTAGAACGGGGAGTTTAATCAAGGTTTATAACTTGTATTTTGTAGCTCTGCTCATATGATATGTAGCGTCATCACATCACAAATAGGAATTAATCCGCCAGAACAGACTTTGCTTCTAATACTTATAAGGAAGAACGATTAATTGTATTCTCAAAGTCAAACTCTAGTACGATAAAGATAATACCGATACAGATACCCTAGTACATAATATTTCGACAAGGATTCCTGCCCTCGCCCTGTGGTGGGATGACGCAACCTTAACGGACCGTTTTCAGATCTGTACAACACTGTAAATATTACAAAATACTTACATCAATCTTATAAACGCTGTGAGGAATACAGAACGAATACTTTTATTTTGTATAATCCCCGAAAAAACCCCTCATTAATATCGCCGAGACGTTTAAAAAGCTCCATTAAGACATTAAAACAAATTACTCGACTGTCAGGGGTCGTATTAGGGGAAACAGTTAATTCATTTTTTATCCAATTATAAGGAGGAGGCAACAAACAAAGGGCATCACTCCTCCTAATGAACGGAGGACACCTGTTGCCTCTCCTTTTGTTACGCGGACGAATGGATTCCCGTGGCTCCGTCGGCTGTTGGGTGATTCTTTGAAGATTGGTAATGAAATTCAAGAGTTTGACGCTAACAAACGAACTACAATTTTCATCGTTATAGAAGATCACAAGTGAGCTCCTGACGGATCTGTTGCTGCGTGATTATTGAGGTGGCATGATGATGTGGGATTTGAGATTGGATTTAACAACATCAATGTGCAGGTGTCAGGCTCTGAATCCCAAATGATTAGATTCAGAGTTGAAGAGATGCATAATCTTCTGAAAAGTAAGATTTTATTTTTATCAACAGATTTGGTGCCCAGTTCGGACATCAATTTTCAATAACGAACGTGCTCGGTGCTGTCTAATTGCCCCGTTAACCAAACAAATATTATATTTCATCCATTCAATGTCTAATTACGAAATTTGATAAATCCAAAAACTTTATAAAGTTGTGTTCCCAATATTTCAGCTGGTGCAAGCGCCATTACCCTGTCGACACGAAGAAAAAGCTCGAAAAGAAAAGTCTTCAGTCTGCCCGTGATTTAAACTTTAAAATTTTAATATATAATATCATAAATACTATTATTTACGACAGCTTCACGTCAATATCAAGTATACTTATTCCATTCAAAACTTGAGAACAAAGAAGTCTTTGACCTTTCAATATTGATTCTAATTGAAAAGGGATCGATTTTAATTTGAGCCCTCGCTACCAATCTCAGCTCGAGACGACTCTCATTATATGACAATAGATAGCAGATGAAAGGTATCGGCGGCGCTGAGATTAGGAACACAAACGGTCTCACTCTACTCACTATTTATTTCGATAATACGCAACTTCAATATTTTTGAATTAATGTTAGGCTTGTAGGTTTATATTTGTTTTATAATTATCTATTATGTAATTCGACTTTATACAAATTATATTAAACCATTAGAATTCGGTGTGTAGAACAACTATATAAAGATCAAAAAAAGTAAAGAAAGAAAGATAACAAAAAATTTATTGAAAAATTGTATTGAATTGATGAATTGAAATGAAACATTAGACACGAGCGAAGCTGCGTGGAATGCTTTTATTAACTAGTGGAATTAATGAACTATTGGAAAAAAATTGGAATTTGATCGGTTAAGAAAACACCTTTCGTCAATGATTTATCTAAAACTTACCTAAATTGATTTTATTTACAAAATATGGAACCCTATTTTTTCAGCTATTTGATTGTTGAGTTGTGGTCTGCTTTCACTACATTTGTATATGTTTCATTTATATGGAGACGATAATAATACGAATAATTACAGAACATGAGATCCGTCGTGGCAGCAACGTCGCACAACCGACTCACAATATTGAACATGTGTACGGAATGCACACTACACACGAACAGCACGACTCAGTATTGGTTTGAACACTTCCGACATGGAGATTTTTATATAGTAAAATTAACCCTGCGGTCGCCCAAAAACTAAAGCCGATAGTGGAAACTGACGATACTCAATCTATTGCTAGTTAGCAGCCGCTTTCAAGGTAGTAACACAATTGGTCAAGTTGCGCCCAATTTGCAACAAAACTTGATAAGTGGGTGCCGCGCGAACTAAACGATCGGCAGCGCGACGCACGCGATACAATATGTCTTTGCCGTTGCTCAATAGATACAAAAACAAATAAATTTTGAACCGTATTGTTACTTGTATTGAAAAATATATTATATTTGATAATCGTAAGCGCTCATCATATTGGTAAAGACTCTGGTTCAACACCTAGACAGTCAATGGCCCAAATCATATCATGCTCACTGTGTGATGGTCTAGTGTCGGTATAATTCATCACAGCTTCATAACGAACCCGACTGGCATGGCTGCTGATGTTTATTTTGAGGAACTGGACACACTATAGAGAAACTCATGAATCTTCAACCAGCCTTAGTTACTCGAACGTCACCGCTGCTCCTACACGACAACGCTCGACTTCACGCGGCACAGCCGACGGTCTCTAAGCTACAAGTTTCCGCCATCATCACCATCACCATTGCGTCATCCTTGGCAGAAAAAAATTCAATAACCGAGAGGCTTGATAGAAATAAAAAATATTTGTATAAAATAACTTGAGCTTTAGGTATACGAAATGGGCATTTCGTTGAGAAAGACTCAATATTGTGTCGCAAATTCACAGAATATATCGACGCCCAGCTCGGCATGATACTCGTATTCAATGGAAGATGCAACCGAGATAACGCTCCAGCTAATTAAAATGTACGGACAGAAAAATATACTGAGATTGTTATGAGTCGTTAAAAGATTAGGAAAGTGGCTCCGGGGGCTCAGCTGCTCCCAATTACAAGACCAGGGAATGTCAACGTTTTTCATTTGCTTCTCGTAAATTTATTTCAGGTTTAAGCATTGCTTGCTTGCTGAATTATTTATAGTAACTTACTTTTTATCGGTTTATTTCTTAGCTTAAATAATATGGTTATTATTTTGTTGATAAATGTACATAAACATACTTGTGCCACAAAATTGGAAAGTAATTATTTTTAGAAAAGGTCATTTGTTTTTTAAACTATTTAATTTTCTTTATTATGGTGGTAGGACGTCTTGTGAGTCCGCGCGGGTAGGTACCACCGCCCTGCCTATTTCTGCCGTGAAGCAGTGATGCGTTTCGGTTTGAAGGGTGGGGCAGCCATTGCAACTATACTGAGACCTTAGAACTTATATCTCAAGGTGGGTGGCGCATTTGCGTTGTGGATGTCTATGGGCTCCAATAACCGCTTAACACCAGGTGGGCTGTGAGCTCGTCCAACCATCTAAACAATAAAAAAAAATGTCGATATTTCCGCTCTTAAATATTGAGTTAGTTGTATTTCTTGATAGAACTAAGACTTCTAAGGCTAAACCTGAAGCTTCGTATGATAGAATTCAACGCATACGAAATCAAAGGGAGAATGTGTCTCACTGTTCCTAAATTTAAAATAAACTCTCCATCCCAAAACATATTTTATGATAATATAAGATATTAGACAAAACCGTGAATCGCGCTAAGGACATTTTCAATATCAGATCCGAACAATAACATTCAGATCTTTGGTCTACCGAGCATTGTCAGCAGCCCGATAGAAGATCTTGGCATCGTCGTTTTATTGCAAAAATAATACACATAAAATGTGTATAGTATTTTCTTTGATTTCCACGAATTGTAGACATAAATTAAGATTAATTTTACGATTAAATGTCATGTTGTTTATGTAAATGTAATTTATTATTTACGAGCTTTCGAATACTTCAAAGTTTCAGTGGTCACGGACGGCTAAGGCGCTATCAGTCCACATTTGCATACAGTGTGTTAACTACCGCCTATTTTTCTGTTATAAATATTTCTAGACTTTTATATTTCATTTCACACAGAACGATCTAAAAGTGTCTTGAAATCTGACGGTTTGTTTGACTTGTGTTTTTATCTTCATGATAAGAGAATCCCAGGTATTAGATAAGTGCCAAGTACCTTCTCTATTAAACGTAGGGTGTTCTTTTTCTTGTTACTTGGTTTTCTTTAGTTAGTATTTGGATTTTGTCAAATCTTATGAAATTGTTGACGCCACTGTCAGAGCGTGTTGACTTGTGCGCTCTTGTACTTCTTGTGCACTTTTGTCGTCCGCTATGTGCTCCTGGACTCTGGTCGCTATCCGTCTCTGCCTGCCTGTCCTATGTGCGAAAGCCGAAAGTCCTCAGTCCAGTTTATAGAGACTAGGTTCCCGCAAGGATATGTTGCGCTACACATATCTTAGGTACTGGCTAAAATTCTTGTGTAATATGATGAGTTGTATGTTCATATTCGTGTACAACCAGTATTAAATTAGATAAATACAAATTTATCCTTTGCTAAAGGCGGTCGAACGGGGGGAACACCTAGTTCGTTATAGGCTAGCACATGTCGTTATAGGTGATGGAACTGTCGATCGAAACACATTTACACAGTCGCATAGAATTTAATCGCCTGAGCCGCCCATCAATCATTGAGCCGTGGATTCGTTTAACGAGTTTTTGGACATCCTCGCAATTTGTCAGGACTCACGTGGACGGTCTACACTTGAAATTGTGCTTTAGTGGGATTACGTAAAGCTTAGTTTAAATTGTATAGCGACGGTGATTGATTATTTATTGATGGCTCGTTTTAATTCAACTATTTTTATGTATTGCGCAAATAAGTATTGCCTAATTATTTAAATTTATTTTTCAGGTAGAAAATCTATATTCTAAAAAAGAAACCAGTCCGATAAAAAGGTATCGTCGAGAATAGTCCATGCGGCTAAATGCTACTGGTATAATTTACTACTTTTACTTCTGGTAATATCCTCAGTTACCTTCCTAACTCGTTATTGATGTTGTGAATGGTTTGTGCTTAGTAATTAACGCTCATGGTCCTGTCCCTGCTTCGAAGTAATCATACTCGTACTTTCCGATTCGCAGTGTCACATAGACATTAGGGACTTCGCCCCCGCGCGCCAAGATGATAATATTCGCGTCGAGGCTCTGAGGCGCTCAGGTAAACGCTTAACGCTCAGTTAGTCGTGAATTAGCTTGTAATTAGTTTTGTACGCTAATAAATATACTTAAAGATTTAAAGATTTGGAGGAAATAATCATCGGGGGTCTAACTTATATATCTAAAGCAAATGTCATTAAATGATTCTCCCGTGCTACGTAGGCTGGAAACACACGAGAAGAATAACTATACTCACCGGAGTCTAAGCAAGTTTAAGAAACATAAGCAACTGTAATGACTTCGACCGAAAATTTAACTCAGGCCCTGTGTTACAGTAATTGCAATCAATAACCATCGATGAGGAGTAAAGCTTGTATTAAAATTGTGAAGAAACTGGGGCTTTGTTAATAGGCTTCATAACCTATCAATTAGGTATAGCTTAAATAAAATATGCTTTCCCTTATTTAATGAACAGCGATAGTATTGGATAATTTCGGAGAAATTGATTTCGGGGACTGGAGTAGTCCATTTTACACGAAGTTTCAGTCTACGCAGTCCAGTTAGAGCAGCAAACAGAGCCCCACTGCCCCGTGTGGTACTTACATAACGATGCATAACGTAAGACGGAGGTAAAAGAACATAATTAAATTTTCATCGCAATCATCCCCTGGCTCGTGTATTGTCGGATAAATTAAATTAACCCTTATAAACCTGCGAAATTACACCGAGCAATTAGGTCGGAGCGGCCCGCCACTTTACAATTACAATTAAAATATCACGGGACTCGCAAACTCATCTCGAATCACATTTTTCTAATTACCATATTATTAGGCTTTAAAAAAAGGTAGAATGTTGATGTTTGGTACCCGACCGCCGTGTAGTACCCCCCACGAGTACCACCAGTCAAATAAATCAGGTCAGTCAGTCAGTCAGAAATAGGCTGGCTGGTGGCACGATGTTCACACCATGAAAGTCCTTCATGAGCTTGTGTCAAGTCTGTATTTCAATAGAAATATTGGTACCTGCCTGCGGGGTTTAACCACTGGTACAGTCGAATCTTATTATTATATCACAGGGAATCTTATCCCTTAGGCCACGACGACTTCAAAAGCACCCATATCTTGTTTCTAACTATGTTTGATGATATCTATTATAAGCAATAATATTTTTTTCAGTTGTTTTATTATTTATAAAGTTTTATTATTGAAAGCCATGACAATTTTACAGTTCAAATGTTGAAACATTAATGACTCCGTAATATGTTGAATTCTTTTTAAGGTAAAAATGTCGCGGTGGTGGCGTGGTGGCGTGGTGCGCGCGTGTGTTCGTCGTTGGAGTCCGCGCGTTTATCTCGTTCCTTTGAAGACTACATTTTCTTTGCGGTTTCGTTTTATGCGGGGGATTACGGTTTAGCCAAATCTATTCAGAGCTTGTTTTTATGCTGTTGTTTATTTACTTAATATTCTATAGGATATTTTATATCACGTTTTGAAGTTTTTATTTGAATATAATTTTGATCTTTTATTAAAAATATAAGATATGATTGGCATTTATCATTCAGACCTTTCCCAATATTGACTAAGATTTCATGACATTATATGTTATAATATTCTACTCTAATAGAGATGCACATTACGAAATACATCTCCATTTTGAACTCGGCAACGAAGCATATTTCAACTTTTCACCGCACACAGCAACAAAATTAGAATTGCAATAACTAGGAAAAGTTATAACAACCAAACTATAGAAGCGCTTAGCATTCCGCGCCCGGCCCGCGACAAACTCACACAGGGAACTTACACAACGACTGGTACTAATGTAGTTTTATGTTATATCCGAATCGATCAAAATGTTCAATTCATGACACGACATTTATTTTCAACAGATATCACACGTGGATATTAATAATTATCTTTGAGAATCGGTTAAATACTTGTATGTGATTCTGATTCTCGAATAAACAAACAAGCAAAAACTGGATCATAGACGTCACGACGAACGTAAATACAACAACCTACCTTGAGACGTGAGGTCGCCGTTTTAACTGTATTGCTAACGGCTATCCCTACTCTTGAAGTCGGAACGCATGCTGGACCCTACCCATACGGACTTACAATACGCTTTACCAGTAACATAGGTATTTTTGATACATTTAGTGAAGCATGGTCGAGTTGCCTAGTGGTACATAAATAATGGAGTAATTATTTGGTGGTACCCTTTGTACTCATAGCTTAAGTCACCCATGAGCCCTTACCTGTTTCTACACACAATTAGTATTCAACCAAATCAAATAGAAACTAGAAAGTATTCTGCGCATGATATAATAAACAATGAAATTAAATATTATCCAAGAATAAAATGGAGTAAACAAAATTCTAGTAGAGATAAATATATCAATTCTGATAGTAGTCAAAATAACATTTAATCAAATTTGATAGAGTGAAATAGAAATAAATGTATATTTTCCCACACAATTGAGTTTCAAAGTTCCAAAAGAAAATAATGATAAAACTTCTCAAACTTTCAAGGGCTTTGTTAGAGGGTCGAATGCTCTCCGTCATGGTTATAAAGCTCGCCTCGCCTTTTTAGTCGCGCTTATTAGCTTGCAGTATCATCCGCGCCTGCCTTGCGAGAGAGGGGTGTGGTCCGGTAATTACCTCACTACCGAAAACGGTGCAGTCGACAAAGCATCAGTTTTATTTGATTTTACGACGGGTGAACGACCTTATGAGCCACTACTTCAAATGGCTGCATAAGATATTACAAAATCAGACTTGTTTCGCCCGAGACTTGCTTCGTAACACAAGCGTTGAGCTCTTTATAATAATGACGTTGTAGTAGATTACTGGTACATTGCCACAATGCCACTAGATTGCCATTATGTAGATAACTGGCCCTGATGGTGATGTGACTCACTATTTAAGTGTATATCAGTATGCATCAGTGTGGATTGGCTTCAATTGGTTGAGATCGTGAATTACCCTTAAGGAAGAAGAAGACCTCAAGGTGCTGCTAATTTTTTTAGTGCGAAAATATACGTAAAGGTCAATAATTTTTTAAGGTATAATATAATCAATCAGACTGTACTCCGGCCATATTTGAATGTTAACGAACGGCTGTTTGGTCCGTCGCCGCGACAACTGTTAAATGTTCAAGGTGTTAGGTATTTATAAGTACATAATACAAGTTTCGAAGATATCACATAAATATCACATAAATTATAATAAAGTCTGCTGTCGTGCTACGCATATCCGTTAATGTCGATCGTATTCTATTAAATCTCGATAAATATGTTTAAAACTAATCTAATTACTTCTGGAAATAGATAATAGTATCTCAGATATAATTAACTGAATTTATTTTAACTTAATAATAATTTTAAATAATTGTTCAATTGACTCGGTTGACTTCACTCGTCTAGTGACGTCGATCGCACCACCATTCCGTTGTGGTGGGGCGATCAGACAATATATATTCGAGCACACCGAGGTAGCATTCATTCTCGACAGAGAGTTGAAAGTGTAAGCACGATCACTGTAAAATTACTCTGTAAGTGAAAAGTGGAAATAAATACAAGCTGTTTGTGTAAAGTGCCGCATTATTGAATTCCTGCTGACCTAAGCCCTTTAAAGGTGACAGAAATAATAAACCATAAATGTATTTTTGATTACTAGTGGTCGCCCGGTAGCCGAATTTCGACTATAATTAATTGAAATTATAAGTTTGTACACTATTACGATTCTATTTTCAAA